>NC_056731.1:595208089-595223089 GCF_019279795.1 Protopterus annectens | reverse complement strand
ACTTAACCATTCTCACTATATTTTCCTGAATAATCTTAAAAATTACTATTCCGTTTCACTTACTAGAGCAAGGCAATATTAAGTAGGTGAGGGATCCTTCCTTGTCAGATTTCAAAAACAGAGTGCTCTGAGACTTCACTCTCAGCTAGTATTAAAACATTATTTTAGTGATTATTACAAAATGACAACACATACATCTGGTCATCTAACTTCTGGTTCCCATGCAATCCCCCATTGCTAGCAACTGCAAGGATTTAGCACAAACACACATACATCTTGCTAAGATCTGTTGCAGCTTCTGGAAGTCATAAAGCAATTTCACAGGTCTACACTTCAAGAGTAGCAATTAGTTCACTGCTAAGGACAATACAGCAGACTTCCTAGTACAGACTTTGTGTCTCTGGCTGCATTGAAAACTGTAAGATAGAATCTTTATGACCTAAATTAAGTAATTTCATTTCAAACTATGTTCAGAGTTTGAAATTAACCTCTTCTCTTCCAGTATCCTCTGTAAAAACATATACATTTAAACAGTTAGAATATTGCATGTATATTTCCTTTTCTGTCCAGTAGGGCACATTGGTGGTACATTTGAAACACAAGCAGCTGTACAAATATATTTTTCAACACCAGCATCTGTACAAATCATTTTGATATACGAATGACATATAATCTTTATAAAATTCCAGCTAGGTGTGCTGACATATGTTACACATCCACTGCCCTACTTCTCCTGGTATAACTGGAAATACCTCACATTGTCACATCTCTCCCCCTGTTAAAGACTCAAGCTAAATTTTCAAGTGACCCTTAAAAAACATTGCTTGAGAGGAATGAGCATATCTGGGAATACATCAACTCATATCCTTTCTTGAGATCCTATTTGCCTTGACATTGCCTACCCCATTACAGTGCTGCACTGTCATGTCATATGCCTGCAACTCTAGGCTCCACCTTAATAATAATAATAATAATAATAATAATAATAATAATAATAATAATTCTTCTCTCTCAGCTCCATATCATCCATTCTATCCTATACCAGCCTCCCCTCTCATCTCCCATTATTCCCCCTCCAGCCCTCTCTGAAGCTCTAACCAAGACCTACTACAAATCTACAAACCCAAGTCTAGATTTGGACGCAACATGTACAGCTATCACCCTACTATTGCCTGGAATAGGGTCCCACTAGAAATCAGGACCCTTACACATCCTAAACAATTTAAGACAGCCACCAAAGAGCACTTTAAAAGTCATTGGTCCTGCCACTGCACTCTCCCTCCTTAAACATCCTCTACTTCCCATACCTTAATCTACTTTCTGCCCTTAACTCACTCTTCTCACTAGCTCTTTCTAATCTTCCTTGACTACACTTTCTACTGTCTTCTAAAACCTATTCTCAAATTGCCTCAGAGAAACATTCTATTGTAGTTGTCTTCCCTTCATGCAACTACATTATGATAAAACTGGGTTTTTATAACCAGTTACCCCAAAAACTATATTCATCTTAATGACATATTTTCTTTTTATACATCTTGAAATAGTTTTGCTATACTCCTGATTATTGACACTGTAAAACATTATATTCCTACTTAATGCCTTGTAATAATCCTGTAACATTGCTGTTTACTGCTAATTTATAATGAAAATTGTATAATATGTTGGAGCTTTTCTCCTCGTGCCTCTGTTGAAAAAGGGCTCTTCAGCTCAGTCGGACAATCCTGGTCAACAAATGTAAAATAAAATAAATAAATAAATAAATAAATAACTTGACATTTTGCTGGTTGGCTTAATGTAGCCATAGATCCCCCTCAGACTCCTGCCTCCTACTGCAAATACTTAGTACAAGGGACTCCCTATCATGGCAAAATTTCATCATGTTAACATGGTACAATTTGTCCTCCTGCCTCCTGCCTAGCAGATCTACCATGTAGTTAACATCACTGAGCTTCATTACCACTTTGAAGGGTCCCTCCCAAGCTCCTGCAACTTATTGTGTCCGACTGGAATGAGAACCATAACCTGTTGTCCCACAGCATTTTCTCAGGCTCAAGCATTCCTGTCATACCAGACCTTTTTCTGCTGCTGGGCTCATGCCAGGTTCTCCTGGACCAAGCCCATGAGCTCCCTAAGCCTTGTCCTGAGGTTTAGGACATATGCCACAACAGACTCCTTGTGGGATTTACACTCACCGTCCCACTCATTATGAATGAAATCTAAAGGCCCCCTCACCCTATGCCCATACAACAGCTCAAAGGGTGAAAAACCTGTGGAATTCTGGGGTACCTCTCTGTATGTAAACAGCAAATGGGGCAAATGTTTGTCCCACTCTCTGTTATGCTGGTCTGCAAATGCCCATAGCATGGTCTTTAGTGTAGAGTTTAACCTCTCCACAAGACCATTAGTCTGAGGATGGTAGGGGGTAGTCTTTAGCTGCTTCACCACACAGCACTTCCACAGACAAACCAGTAGGTCTGACATGAAATTGGCACCTCTGTCAGTCAGTATTTCTCTCGGGAAACCTGCCTATCTGAAAATCTCTAACAAAGCATTTACCACCTTCTCTGCTTCAACGGAGGACAGAGCCACTGTCTCAGGGTATCTAGTAGCATAATCTACTACCACCAGGATATACTTCTTCCCTGTGGAACTTGGGGTACTCAGAGGCCCCCCATATCCATAGCTACCCTCTGACATGGCTCCTCAATTACAGGCAAAGGCATCAAAAGAGCTTTGATCTTGTCTCCTGCCTTGCTTACTTTTTGGCACTGCTCACAGGTCCTGCAGTATCCTGCTACTTCCCTTGCAATCCCAGGCCAATAAAAGTTCTACATAATACATCTCTTGGTAATCTTTATGTTCACATGGCCTGCAAATGGAATGTCATGGGCTATGGCTAGAAGTGCAAGATGGTAGGCTCTAGGCACTACAAACTGCTGTATTATCTCACCCTCTAGCCCTCCCTCAGGGGTCCACTGTCTATATGCTAACTCTGTGTTCCAGTATACAGACTCCCCTTCCTTTTCCTTGAGAATCAGGTGCCTCCTTAGCTACCACCCTCAAGCCTCTTAGTGTAGAGTGCAAGAGCTGAGCTTGCATCACCTCTATCTTTGTGACACTTCCCAGCTCCACTTCCACAAGAAGTCTGGTATCCTCTGACAGCAATGCCTCACTGTCAGCCTGGGTACTACCACTCACCTCTGCCCTGGTAGTCACTCTGTCCAAGGGAACATCAGTATCTACCAGCATCTGTGGCTCACCTTCAGGCTCACTGCTACAGGGTAGCACCCTCCCTGAAAGAGCCACCTCACCAACCTAGTGTGGGGTATGTCTGTGTCTCCCCTAGGCTACCAGACCCACACAACTGTCTCCAAGACTGACTGCATGCAACTGCATGCATACAAGGTACTGCATTATCAAAATCATTCCCTATCAAGACATTTGCAGGGATATCCTCAAACACACCTACTTGTTTGCTTCCTTTTTCACCCTACTAGTCAAGGTAAACTCTGTCCAAAGGCATTTGGAATGGGGTCCCTCCTAAAGCTCTGACTGGAGATGACTGCCCAAGCAAGTACTGCTCCTCTTTAACCACTGCAGACTTCACAATGGTTATGTCAAGGCTGTGTCTCCCTTAGCAGTGGTCAAACTCTGGTGATAGTTTGGTACCCCTATTGTCTCCAGATAACTTACCACTGGTATGCTGTTATTCCCACTTGCTGGCTCCCCCACCTTTTGTTCCCTACTTTGCTTCTGTGGACATCTGTATGATACATGGCCCACTGGTTATATTTAAAACATTTAACCCTTGATCATGGCCATGTACCTGAACGAGTGGCTTCCCCTGTTACTGGTGGACTCTGTTGGATTGGTTTTAGGCTACCCACCATAGGTTTCCTTATATCCATCTGCAGCAAAGCGTATCCAGTTCCTGTGCAGTGATGCCATGCTTGCTAAGTAGAGATCCCATTTTCTTCAGCTCATCTTCAGAGTTACATTTGCGGTCTGCCAACCAGATTCTCTTGTCCTCAAGCAAAGTGCTCAGGGCTTGCTCCCTCACTAAATGGTCTGCCAAACCTTCAAAAGTATTGACCTGACACCCACTCACCCATCTAAGAAAATAAGTGCTTAACTCAGCAATATAATCACACACACTTTCATCTGCTTTGGATCTATGCTCACAAACTTTTTTCCTTAAGCTTCAGTTTTTAACTTAAAACATTCAAGTAAACATTTGTTTATGTTATCATAGTTTAAACCATCAATAGTGGCTCGTCCTGGGACCTCTCTTGTTCGGTATATATTTCTCGGAGGTACAGGCCAACACGGAAGGACTATGGCTGACCAAGTTCGCAGATGACTGCAAACTGGGCGCCATAATCGACTCTCCAGCCGACACAAGCATCCTCCAAAAGGGCCTCATAGAAACAGACAACTGGTGCCAGAGCCATGGCCTCAAGCTAAACGCCAACAAGTGTATAGTCATCCCCTTTGGCAAAAACAAAGTGCCCACAAATTACCACATAGGTGGTAATCCATTAAGTACAGAAGAAGTAATTAGGGACCTGGGGACCCAAGTTGATAGCAATCTCTCATTTGACAACCACGTGGCCAAAGTGGTTAGAAAAACATTTTATATAGCCCACCTAATCATGAAGGGATTCACATCTAGATCAGGGGAGGTCATCGTGCCTCTTTACTCATCCCTCATCAGGCCCATAATTGAGTACAATGCCCCTTTTGGGATGTACCTTACCAGACACCTGCAGCAACTGGAAAGACCCCAAAAGTACCTCACCAAGAGGATCAAAGGGCTCAAACAGATGCCATATGCTGCCCAGTTAAAGAAACTCCAGCTCTACTCAGTGGCATACCACCTGTTCAGAGGCTATCTGTGCCTGGCGTATAAAGCCATGTCCAACCCGGAATTAATGGACATGCTGCACCTCAGAAAATCCAAATCCCATCAAGCTACACACTCAAGAAACTTGAACCTCAGCACTGAAATAAATAGGACATGCTGGAGGGACAGATTCATAACCCAGAGGCTCCCTTCACTCTGGAATAAAATCCCAGTCCAGGTTAGGCAGAGTCCCTCATTGACTCTCTTCAAGAGGAATCTTGATGAGTGGATGGGAGATCATAGGTTTACCCCAAGTATCACTTCTGTGTCACTGTTAGACAAAGGCACAGTATACTAACCACGAAAAAGGGCACAGCAAAATAAATTTAAAATGAGTGGCGAAAGCCAAACACATTCTGGCTAGGCTTATAAATGCCCTAGGGCAGATAGCCTAGTATGAACCTATGAACCTATGAATATCAGACAATTTAGAAACAGCAGTTACAGCTTTATCATGGAGTAAGGCAGTCAGGAACTGTACCCAGAGCCCTTGGTCAACATTACACTCTTTACATACTTTCAAATATATAAATAAAACTATCAAAATTATCACCGTCTGTAAATTGTAGAAGTAATTTACTGACCTTTATTGCTTCTGGGGTTCAGTTATTTCCTTCCCCATTACCTCCATAACCCTGGTGAAGAGTCAACATCTTCCTCTCTTGTTCACGCTGCTTCTCATTTTCTTCAGCCTCCAAATGTTGCAGTCTCTCTTGATTCTAGTTCCAAATGTTTGGCCTCCACTTCAAGTCTCTTTAACTCCAAATGGATTTTTAAGTCATCTGAGGATAAGGTGAACTGTCCTATTTCTGAAGGCTGCAAATTCACATCACCAGACTGGTTGTCCTCCTTGTTGCTGGTCTGAGCTGTGACTAAAGCTGAAATAATTTCTTTAGTCAGGTTGTCATGCACCAGTCCTTTGGCTTCACACACCTTGGCCAACTGGTTCTTTGTCAGCTTGCCATAATACTCTGATGACATTTTTGCCTGCTTTCCCTAACTAAACTAAACTAACAAAAAACATAAATCTACTGTGATATGAAACTCTGAATGTTTACCTTGTGACTGCTGAGAATGCACACACCTTCAGTGACAACTGCCTACATGCTACAGAAGTTCAATTAATATCCATACCACTGCTCACCAATATGTGACATCTCCACTCTAGGCCACTAATCAAAGAGCCTGAATCCTCACCACTGATAATGGAGAGGGACGTTCACTTCGAACAAAAATGAATACACCCAGTATTTCCAGATGCAGCTCTCTGCATCAAGCACAATTTCCCTTAAGAGCACACAGCGAACACAGTCAGTCCAGGGGCTGGATCCCCCCTACAGGTCCCCAATAAGACTCTCCTCTGGCACAGGTGTAGGGTTAAGTCCTCAGCTGAGTGTCCATGCCAAGTCCTCCAGCACCCTCTCCATGTAACCAGTGCTTCATGCCCCAGCTTCAAGCAGCTGACACGCACACTCTTTGAGATCTGATTTTCACACACACACACACACACACACACACACACACACACACACACACACACACACACACACACACACACACCTGGGAAAGGCTGGCACTGATTTACTAGCTATGCCCCCTTCTGCCCAGACTATAAGGTAATTACACTGCCACCAAACACTCCAAAGCCAACTACTATAAGGCTCTTACAAGGGTATCCAATTGCACTGAGTGAAATTAATAGTAATACAAATGGTAATGTTGGCAAAACAGCAAATCTTTCAGGAGTGGCCGCAGTGTCACACAATAAATATAAGTACTCTCAAAGGTTAAAATATTCTCTAAAGGACAAGCCACAATGAAAAGTTTAAATAAATTTAATACATAAATAAGAAAAGAACATGACAATACTAAATATCTACTTACAATAAACACCAGAGTTTCAGTTACAGGAAATATTAAAATAACACAGATGAATACAGTCATACAGATACAGAAAAACAGTACTTAACTATTCTCACTCTATTTTCCTGACTAATCCAAAGAATACTATCCCCTGGCTCATTTACTAGAGCAAGGCAAGGTGAAGTAGGTGAGGGGCCCATCCTTGTAAGGTTCCAAAAACAGAGTGCTCTGAGACTTCAGTCTCAGCTAGTTTTAAAACATTATTTTAGTGATGTATTACAGAATGACATCACATACATCTGGTCATCTGACTTCTGGTTCCCATGCAACCTTTCATTGCTAGAAACTGCCAGGACTTAACACATATGTGTCAGTAATACACACACAAAGAGCTTGCTAAGATCTGATGCAGCTTCTGGAAGTCATAAAGCAAGTTCAAACTTCTACCCTTCCAGAGTAGTAATTAGTTCACTGCTAAAGACTATACAGAAAACTTCCTAGTACAGACTTTTGTCTGTGGCTACACTGAGAACTGTAAGATACAATCATTATGGCCTAAATTAAGTTATTTAATTTCAAACTATTTTCAAAGTTAGATTAACCTCTTTTCTTCTAGTATTCTCTACTATTTTCTGTTAAACACACACACACACATATATATATATATATATATATATATATATATATATATATATATACATATATATATGGATCCAGGATGTCGAATCCATTAAGAGCGAGCATACTTACACGAAAGTGCTTTTCACCAAAGAAGCACTTTCGCATAAGTATCCCTCTTGCCGACGCTGTACTACGGTGTGGATAAGGGAAACTTCCCTTTTCCCTACTGAAGTGCAGTCTCAGAGGGAGAATATTAAAGTGGGGGAGATGCAAAAACGTAAATGTAGCGTTTTTTTTTTTTTTTTTCATTGACACGCTTTAACGAAAGCGCTTTTTTGGCTAAAGCGCTTTCGTTAAAGTGTGTTCAGTGGTTATGGATTCGGATGTTTGATCATTCGACCAAACATCCTAGATCCATATATATATACATATATATATATATATATATATATATATATATATATATATATATATATATATACACATACATTTAAACAGTTACAATAATGCATGTGCATTTCTTTTTCTGTCCAGCAAGGCACACTGTTGGTACGTTTTTAACACAAGCAGGTTTACCAATATATTTTTTAACATTAGCATCTGTACAAAGCAGTTTGATATACGAATGACATATAATTCTTTACAAAATTCCAGCTAGCTGTGCTGGCATATGTTACACATCCACTGCCCTACTTCTCCTGGCATAGCTGGCAATTCTTCATATCTTCACAAACACATTTTCCTATAAGCTGTTTGCAGATTCAGCTTTGCAAATTTAGCTGTGCAGTTCACTTTAAAATATATTATAATGTGGCTTTTGAAGCCTCTGTAGCACTTTTGCATTGAAAATGGCATGAAAATGCACCTCACCTGATAAACAGCTCTGTATACATATATTTTAAATTGTATGTCATTTTATCAGATCTCTGAAAGATCCCTGATTTTGGCTCAATTTTTTTTCAGTTCCCCCTATTACTGGATATTTGGGGAGAAAATTTGATTGGTTACATTTAATCATCATCTTCTTTCGGCTGTTCCCGTTAGGGGTTGCGACAGTGGATCATCTGTTTCCATTTCTTCCTGTCTTCTGAATCTTGCTCTGTCACACCAACCACCTACATGTCCTCTCTCACCACATCCACAAACCTTATCTTAGGCCTTCCTCTTTTCCTGTTACCTGATAGCTTCATCCTTAGCATCTTTTTCCCAATATACTCAGCATCCCTACTCAGCACATGTCCAAGCCAACATAATCTTGCCTCTCTGGCTTTGTCTCCAAACCTTCCAACCTGGGCTGACCCTCTAATATACTTATTCCTGACCCTGTCCACCCTCGTCACACCCAGTGCAAATCTTAACATCTTTAACTCTGCCACATCCAGCTCTAACTCCTGCCTTTTTGTCAATGCCACTGTCTCCAACCCATATAACATAGCTGGTCTCACTACCCTCTTCTAGACCTTCCCTTTCACTCTTACAGGTACTCGTCTGTCACAAATCACTCCTGACACTCTTCTCCTCCCACTCCATCCTGCCTGTACTCTCTTCTTCACCTCTCTTCCACACTCACCATTACTCTGAACTATTAATCCCAAGTATTTAAACTCATCCACCTTCGCCACCTCTACTCCTTGCATCCTCACCATTCATCTATACTCCCTCTCATTCACACACATATATTCTGTCTTAGTCCTGCTGACCTTCATTCCTCTTCTCTCTAGAGCATATCTCCATCTCTCCAGGGTCTCCTCCACCTGTTCCCTACTCTCACTACAGATCACAACGTCATCTGCAAACATCATAGTCCACGGGGACTCCTGTCTGATCTCGTCTGTCAACCTGTCCATCACCATTGCAAATAAGAAAGGGCTCAGAGCTGATTTTTGTTGTAATCCCACCTCCACCTTAAACGCATCAGTCACTCCCACTGCAGACCTCACCGCTGGCACACTACCCACGTACATATCCATTCAATAAATAATAAAAATAATTTGAGTTATAGATTTCTTTTATTTCAGAAAATACTTATAATCTAAATTTCTCAGGTTAATAGTACAAATATTTTTAAAAGGTGTCCCTGATTACTTATTTCTGTTTGTGTCCTTGATTCTGACAGAGTTGTTTTATTAAGTGTTCTTCGGGGAATCTAACAGTAAGTTACAGGTCTTCTCTCCGGGTACCTTAAAATAAAAAAAAAATGTTCAGGAGGTGTTCTGTTCAAAACTTGTAGTCAAAACCTCAGTTATACTACTTTTGTCTCTCATATTCACAGACGCACATATACGACTGTAGGAATTTTTTCATTACAACATATTAAAGCAGCTTTCTGCTGCTTAGAATGGGTAAGCAGTAAATTCTTAGAAAGCCAGTAAGTTAACTTCGTCTGTGCTTTGGAGATTGACCACTTTGTTTTGCACTGAATCTCACACTTACACACACCCCTGTACTGTGTAGGAATCTTTTCATGACAATATATTAAATCATCCTTCTGCTGATTAGAATAAGCAGTTTACCGACTGCAACTGCACGCTGTAGTGGGTATAACCTTATTATTCAAACATTCACTAACTGAGTTGCTGCAGCACAGGTACTTTCATTGCTACAAGTGCTTTTCCAGAGAAGATAGATGTGCTCTGACCTTTTAAGGCTGTTTTTTTTTTTTTTTTTTTTTTTTTTTTTTTTTGAGTGTGTGTGTGTGTGTGTGTGTGTTTGGGGGGTATTGTACAAATTGTACTCCGAGGAAAACAAAATGAAACACACACACATATACCCTCACATCTTGCCTTCTTTTAACACCCTGGCCAATGGTTGCAGATGAATTTGCTCATCTGCTATCTTGTCGTCATGACCACAAGCAGAAGGAGAGAGAGAGGCCGAGGAGCTGAGGCTGTGGATGGGCTGCTGCGCGGAGCCGTGCGTGGGTGGAGTGTGCTAGCTGTCATCCCCAGGAGCAGCGCGCCACGAAGGAGAGCCAAGTTGTCGTGCAAGATGCACACTTATTGCCACTCACTGCCAAGCACTGACAGCCACCGGGAAGTGGGGCGAAGCAGCCGCCTGTAAGGTAAACAAGCGCCATGGCATCTCTTCTTTCTAGGTCTTATTACCTAAATGCTTCTGCCATGATGTGGTGAGTGACTGTCAGCATATAACTGGGTAGTCAGGTTTTTTATTTTTCCAAAAAAGACAGGTCTTAAGCCTTAACCTAGTCTTTTAAAATGAATCAGCAAAACGCGGTGCGAGGCTTTACAAATGATAATTTACGAGCTGTGAATTCAAGTGATAGCATACAGTATGAAACAGAGCGCTTTGCCTTTTACTGCAAAGGCGTTGGGCAGTTCTTTTTAGTGTAAATATTGTTTGGGATAGCGTAGCTGTTTGGCAATTACATGTTGTAGAAACGACGTTTTATTTTTAATCATGTCATTTATTGCCTGACAGCGCGCGGACACACACACACACACACACACAAATAGTGTTTGGTTAGTTAAATAATGGATGATATCAGATGTGCATGGCTGATTTTATGGAATACCCATTTCACCTTTGATGACTGAAAAGTAAGAGTGTTGCCAGGAAACATTTCGCGCGCCTATGAGTATATTATTTTTTTTCCCATCTCTCGGTATGACTTGCGGAGGCCAGCAAATGTTTACGAATGTTTCTCGTAATACCTGCAACGTCCACCTGAACATAAGTTGTTTAGAGATGAATGCTCCATAGAGGCAAGACAACAACTGAAATGAAGCTACCCTAGCATTTATTTGTTGGCATTTGTTGACTGTATATTGGTCAACAATGGACAGCTGTACGTATTTTTAACGTGCGATGTACTGTGGGGTAACATTTGTGGTTGTGAGCGGCTCTGGTGCAACCTATCACGGTAGGTATGTTTTATTTCGTTGCAAATATCTGATCGCAGCATTCACATTTCCATTACATCTGTTGACTTGTCGTTCAAGCTAAAGCTTTCTTCTGTAAACACTGTCTTCCTTACCTTGTCAGACTTTCATTGGTCAGAGGTAAAGCCGAAAACAATCACAATCAGGAACAAATTCAATGTTGTATCCTAGTAAGCAGCTACACTACAGTATTTTTGTGCTTGTTAGGAGAGAGAGAGTTGAGAGCTATGTGGTCAGTTTATGATAACTGGGATAATGCACAATTGTCTCAGTCATGGCTACAATTACAGGGTTACTGTGCTGAGGAGAGTGCCATTGTAGCACTGAACTGAAATAAGAGTGGCCTTGTCAATTACAAGTGTAGAGATGGCAGTAAGAAGTGTGTGTAGCAGATTACTCCTACTGAAAAACTTATTTGAATATGATTCATACCATTTCCTTTTGTGTGGCATGTCTTCAGAGAAATGGCCATCATGAAACTGTTCAAGACCCAAAATGTCTTGTATTATTACTTCATAGTGGAAGGAATGTATCTGTTGTCACCTGAATGACTGGTGCGTAATAAACCATATACCATAACCTAGAAAGCAGAGTTAAGTGTTATACTGATTATTACATTAGTAACTACTCTTCATCTGCATCAGAATATTTTGTATGCATTTGCTTATTTAGCCAATAAAGCCAGTTTAGTGAGAATGCATGCAGCAGTTTGTTTTTGTTTAGCTGTGAAGTTTAGTATGTGAAGTACAGCGGTCCACACGTAAGATGTCTCTGAAAATACCAATTTCTAGCAGAATACGTAGTACACCTGCTACTGAAACAGCAACGAGTGTTCATTAATAGTGCTGCCTGAATGCATGGTGCCACATTCTGTGAAGCTATTACTTAAACCAATGAAAATGAGAAGTGACTTGACTACTTAACAGTCAGGGCCACATTACAGACGAATCACTGCATGTGTGATCCACAGCAGTGAAACTCAAGTTCTAGTATAACTACTTCATGTGGCTGAGGAATTGTACAGATATTGTCAGTATTACTCAAGGAACTATATGCATTCTGTATATGGCATCCATCTAATTTCATTGTGATGTTACAATAATTCCATATTTATAAATGATATAAATAGACAAAAAACCTTATGTTAGTATCACAAGTGCATTTATGTTCTTAATAACAAGGAATACTGATATTGTCATGTTTATTATTAAGCTAATTTTAAAACATTTTGTTTACATTGCCTTGAATTGGTGAAGAATTTGAATTGGAGTTAGGAAATCACTGTACCTTTTCTAGTATTTTATGTAAAATGTGATTGTTTTTATACGGTTGTTGAATTTGCTAAACTGAGAACAGATACAATTATAGTGTTTTCATTTTTAACATTAAGAGAAATTTGTGGAGAAACCTGTGTCTGATTCTAGAGAAACCCTATAATTGCAGGGAATCTTGGTTGAAAAAATGCTGGTCAAAGAACAAAATACTAAACAAATTAAATTAAAGTTTAATTTTTTATCATACTTTGCCTATAGACTGAATATTACAGATGATGGAGAAACATGCATGGATCAGAAAGTAAGTGCTGTCTGTCGGTACACCTAAATTATTGGGATGAAAGAACATCTAAACCGCTAAACCTACTGCTTCTCATACTTACATTGAAACATTTTCTAAAAAGAGCAGGTTATAAATATTCTATTCTTTACTCAAATCCTAAGATCTCCATAGCATTACTTATTATTCTGGATACAATGAATGGTTTGCATTGATTTTGCTGTCACATTTATATTTAAGTGCAGGAATGTAGTCAGATTTAACACTTTTTCTAAGATGAATGCAATTTTTCCAGACAATATCTCAAGAACAATGTGTCTTGTAGAAGCCAAAAGATGTATATTGATTTCTAAGTAAATTAATACCACGCGGACCTATACACAGCCTTTTCAGAGACAATGTCAAACATTCAGTAAAGTACTTATTCTCACACATGGTGTATAGTCACAAAGAGAAAAAAACTCATTAGTGGCTCATTACAATGTCTTTGAATCATGCACTAACACTGTCAGACCTGATTGAAGTAGTGTTCTCCACAGCAACCCATGTATTGCATAAACAAAGTTACCCCTATACATGCACACGCCCACATATATATATATATATATATATATATATATATGTATGTGTATATATATATATATATATATATATATATATGTGTATCTATCTATATGTATATATATATATATATATATCTATATAGACACACACACACACTCAGACATCTAAGCACATACGCACACACAAAGCCATAGCCACTCAATAATCAATCCCCCCATCATAATCACAGAAACACTCAACCTTATACTATTACATAAACCAGCATGCACAACATATGCATCCCCCTATGTTAGCATGTGTGCTCTCTCTCTCTCTCTCTCTCTCTCACACACACACATACACATACACTCACATTCAGACACCTGTGCATGCAAGTGCATACACATACACTTTTCGACACTTGTGCATGAGAGCGCACACCCACACACATATTCAGACACCTATGCATGCAAGTGCATACACATACACTTTTCGACACTTGTGCATGAGAGCGCACACACACACACACACACACATATTCAGACACACACACATATGCATACAAGTGTATGCACAAATATATTTGGACAGATATGCACTAGCAAACAGTTACACATACATATACACATTCAGACAACAATGCACGAGAGTGCACACATATTCAGATGCCTGTGTGCATATGATTACCATTTGAAAGCGTGAACACTCATGTGAGTGAATGCTTTTTTCTGGTGTAAAAAATGCTGTTGTGAGATCTTAATTTATATAATTAGCAGGTGTGGGCATGCAGGGGGGCTAGCTCTCCTGCAAAAAAAAACAAAAACTTTTTTTGTTTTTTTTTGCATTTTCAGTCACTTTAGATTTGCTCTAAAGTGATCACTCTTCGAACTTTCTCTCTTGTGAACTTTAGATATTCGATGAGACACTGGCTTATTCAACATACTCACATACAAAATCATAAACAGTCATCAGCAATCAATCCTTCCAAACTCAATCACATAAACACTCAATCTGACACCTAATTGCACAAGCACTCTCTATCATCTAGACTCTCAAATGCTATCTAACCCCTGCGTGCAGAAGTACACTGGCAAGTACACACACACACACTCATACACACTCACTCATATACACACTCACTCATATACACACACACACACACACACACACACACACACACACACACTCATACACACACACTCATACACACACACTCATACACACACACTCATACACACACACTCATACACAGTCACTCATACACAGTCACTCATACACACTCACTCATACACACTCACTCATACACACACACTCATACACACACACTCACTCATACACATTCACACAGCCTCACGCTCACAAATCCACAAACTAAAACATCCCCTCACACCATCGTCTTTGCTGAACGTAACTGCGGAGCAAGTACTCCCATTGAAGTGAATAAGCGACTACTGTGGTTTTACAACACAGTAGTCACATTTTCCTCCTAAAATAAAATTTTACTCAGTGTAATGATTCTGTCTCAGTCACTAAGACAAGCAGATTGGGAGCTGTGGACATTTTTAGGAGATAGCACACTGCTAATTAGCATTAGCTACTTCCCTGGAGCCCACAAGA
>NC_056731.1:595135589-595205589 GCF_019279795.1 Protopterus annectens | reverse complement strand
GTCAGTGTCCAGCTTTCCTTAGGTAATTCCCAGAGTTTGAGAGTCTCACCACCTGAGGGAAGAAGCCGTTTCTGAACCTGGGCATTTTACAGCACGTACAGTGCAGTATCTTTTGCGGGATGACAAGCATGTGAACAGTTCATAAGCAGGGTGTGTAGGATCCGTGATTATTTTGTGGCATTGTGCTGTGTATAATTCCTGCAGTACTAGAAGTGTGGAACCCATTATTTTCTCTGCCACTTTCACTGTCCTTTGTAGAGCTTTTTGATCTGCAAACGAGTAGTTTCCGTACCACACTGAAAAGTTACGTGTTAAGATACTGTCTATGGTACCCCTGTAGAGTGTGGAGAGAATAGTGGAAGGTAGGCTTGCTTTCCTCAGTCTGCAGATGTTGATAAGCCTTCTTCACTATGTGACTCGTGTTTATTGAAGATAGATCCCCCGCAATGTGAACCCCCAAGAATTTTGTGCTCTTTACTCTCTCTACCATCTCACCATTAATCATGAGATTAGGATGAGCTGTTTGTATTTTCCTGAAGTCCATTCTGATGTCCTTTGTTTTGTTGACATTAACGTCAAGGTTGTACTTGGCACACCAGTCAGTCAGTGTGCTCACTTCCTCCCTGTAATCTTTTTCATCTCCTTTATTGATGAGGCCCACGACTGTACTGTCATCTGCAAACTTGATGATGTGGTTGATGTTGAATTGAGCTTTACAGTCATGAGTTAGTACAGTAAGCAGTAGTGGACTCAACACACAGCCTTGGGGTACTTCTGCATTGATTGTGATGCTTTTTTTAGAGTTATTGCCCACACATACCCTTAGAAGTTCAGGATCCAGTTGCACATATGGGCGCCGATACTTAGATGAACAAGTTTATCGATTGGCTGTTGTGAGATGACAGAATTGAATGCTGAACTGAAGTCAATAAACAGCATTCTAACATAGCTGTCCTTGTTTTCAAGGCGTGCCAATGAAAGATGCAGTGCAACTGAAATGGCATCCACCGTGTTTATTGTCAGTATTTTATATGTTGACCTTATGATAGATCAATTCCAGTATACCCATATATATGCAGATTATATATATATATATATATATATATATATATATATATGTGTGTTTATATATATATATATATATATATAGATCATGGATCTGCTTTGTTCGAAAATATGTTACATCGGTCAAACATAGTAGATGCTCACTTCAATAAAAGTGCATTTTAACGAAAGTGCACTTTCGCTGAAGCCTAGTCACCGGATCGAGTGAGTAAAAAAAAAAAACACACAGAAAACAAGCCCCCTTGCACCCCCCCCACATGGGGGGATTGTATCCCCTACACCCCCCTACATAAATATACCAACTCCGAGATCGCACTACAGCAATGAAGTAGACCCATATATATATATATATATATATATATATATATATATATATATATATATATATATGTGTGTGTATATGTTTACATGTGTAAATATTTCTGTTTTATCCATTGCATAAATGACTTTCTCGTTGTAATACATTTGTAAAGCTCGTATTACACAAGTATCCGTTTATCTCATGGTTTAATTATCACTTTAAATTAATATTAATGGAGGCAAAGTATACCAAAATAATTACAACAGCATATTTTGTCAGTGATTGCAGAACTACCTTGTAAGTAAAATGTGTAAGATGCTTAGTGAATGCAGGTTTACCGATGCCTAATCAGATAAGTCTGTCCTGCAAATTGTGATCTGCAGATGAATCTTCATGGTTTTAGTTTTTTTCTAATGCAGGCAATACACAACATGGCTTTGCTAGTCCATTGCTGTAGTTATCATTTTAATCAGTATATTACTGGTCATCAGCTGTGCAATGAAATGCAGGACGGCTAAATGGCTCGCTCACTTATTAAACATGTAGCTCTCTGGTCGCCCATTGACATGGCATGTTAGATCCAAAGGAAGGGTTAATACCTTGACAACAGTGGCATTAGCACTGCTGGAGTATGCCACAACTGTGAATTATGTTGTGTTGTGTTCTTTATTTTTTCTTTCAGACTGTATCTCTCCCCTTCCCTTGCTTAGTTTATGTTATGAAGATTGTCAAGTTACAGTAGCATAATGATGTATAAATTGGTACATTTAGAATGGACATCAGAAAAATAAAATATACTGTTTGTACTACTATGTGTAGGTATATATGTATACACATATGTACATGTGTATATGCTTGTATGTATGTAATGTATGTCTATGTGTTTGCATGTATATATGTGTGGGTGTGGGTGTAAGTCCACATGAGTAAGGAGTGACTAGGAGACCTGGTAATGGGGACATTTTCATAGAAGGCCAGAGGTTGATGCTGTGGAGGACGAAGAACTAAACAAAGTATGCATGAGTGTAGTATTTTTGTATAAGTTTGGGTCTGTGCACAGCGTTTTGCTTTATTGTGGGTAGATTATCTGCAGAATACTTTTTTGTTTAACAGCAAATATAGCGTGGATTTCCTGTGGGTGCTCCGGTTTCCTCCCACATTCCAAATGCATGCATTTGGTAGATTGGACACTCTGAACTGCCATAGGTATGACTGTGTTTGAGTGACTGTGTGTTTGAGTGAGGGGTACAGATGAACTACCATGGCAGGGCTAGCCACCTGCTGGTATAAACCTTGGCTCGAGATAGTCACTGTTGAAGTGACACCTCGACCCCATGTACAAAAATGGGAAAAAGGGGTTGAGGATGGATGGATGAATGGATTAACTGAATGGTTTACATTTGCAATCATTGTTGATGTTTGGAAATATGCATAGTAATGCTGTTAGTGGTAATCTAAAACAATTTTGGAAGGAAGAGTACAAAATCGCCATCACTGCCGGTACACAAGAAATCTCTAATTCTTTTCAACCCTCTACTCCATCTCACAACCATGCAAACTTCTCTCAAACAATACTATACCCATTAGCTGAATAGTTATTTATTTTACTTATTAATTTATATTTGTTTATCAGGGTAATGCACTGATCTCAATGGACCATTTGCAGGCATAGCCTGGGTGAATATGTAACAGCATTCCATTTTAGTGAGATCTCAGTAAAAGAAACCATCAGACTCCTGAAAGATCTTAAAAAGATCTTAAAAAACCCTCTTCCAAAGTCATTCAGTTACATCACACTTTCCGAAAAGAGAGCAGCAGATAAAATTGCCAAACCATTAACCTACATATTTAATCTCTCCCTTACAATGAGAATAGTGCCTTTTGCTTTTTCCTAGCAACACTTATTCTGTTCCCAAATCATCATCTTTAAATGTTGAATTCTAACAGCATGCTCTCCTCCAACATGACAGTCTTTCCTTGCTTGTTATCCTAAACATTATCCTGTTTGTTTTCTGAAATGCTGAAATTCAAAATTGACTTTATGGATATACTGTAAGTATTGTAAACAAATTTGGTTTTACTGTTTATTCTGTCTTTGCAATGTTTCTTATATATTCATAGGTTTATACTAGGCTAATGACCACCAGGGTTTTTACAAGACAAGCCATGCATCCCAACACAGTTTTATCCCCAAGTTCCTTGGATGCTTATATGGTGCTTTCCATAGATGGGTAGCTTATTCTTATTTTATAGTTACATTATATTTAAATACTTCTCTTTTATTAAACTTTTAATTCACTTAAAATAATGATATTTAACATATCAAAAAATGTAATTATTCCGGGTATGTTAGTAATAAGGTAGGTTAATCTGGTTGGTTGGGGAATAATTTACTTACTGTCGATCTCTGTCCATCAGAGACATGGGGGCCAGACTGTGGGTCATTTTGCGATTTCCCATCCAATGGTCAAAGTTTGATTTGAATCAGGTAAGGGATGAACTCTGCATAACGTAGTTGTGGAGCTTATTCGACAGTACAGGGATCCTTTGATACACATATCAGTCTGTCCAACATGTACTGCTTATGTCACAGGCAAAGTTCAAGTCCTTGGATTTAGTGTTTACAATCTCTTCTCTGTACATAAGACATTGTATCAAGCATATGTTTGTTCCAAAACCATTACAAAACCTTTGATTTTGCATTAATTCTTATGTATTGTATGCTTATTTATTATTCATAATAATAATAATAATAATAATAATAGAATGACAAAGGTTCAAGTATTTTTATTAAAATACTATCTAGCGCCTCTGCCTTCCAGGAGAGTAAACAACCACAAACATGTGAACAATATAATGTTAATTAACAACCGCAAATAAAATACCAATAAATTAACTAGAAAATCAGATTTTTTAAAGAACACTCCTACCTGCACACTCACTATTCAAACCATGAACAACCATAAACCAAAGAACAATTTATATTAATGTCAATTAACCACCACGAATAAGATACCAATAAATTAATAGAAAAAACAGTTTTTTAAAGAACACTTTTCCATGCACACTCGGTATTCAAACCATAAGGTGGAATTACATTTAAAAATAAATAATGTTTCCTTATATAAAATATAATTCCTAATATCAATATCTTCTCTTTCATTTATATTTAATTACTATAAAATTTTAGCATCCAAAAGAGCACTGTTGCTCTCATGCAACTAGGAAAAGTGCATAGCAATTGAACTGCTGTCTTTTTTTATTTTTATATTTCTTGTGCATGCCTGGAGTATGCTTTTAAATTTTCTTGAAGTCTGTCCTATACAAACCATACCACAAGGACACCTGAAGGCATAAATAACACCTGTACTATCACATGTAAAACGTTGTTTCACTTCACATTTTTTTGTTGTTGATATTCTTTAAACATCTAAAAATAACAAAACACCTACAACAGGAACCTCAGGAACAGGCTCCCTTAAATACAAATGAAGATTATTTTCCCCTTCCCATTCTACTAATATAATGACTATGGACTAAAATGTTTCTGAGATTTCAGCCTCTCTTATAAGAAACTACAGAACATTTGGTAAACATTTTGTTTTAAAGTCGCATTATCTGAGTTATACCTTCAGCATGTAATTATGTTCATTGCAAAATTATTATACTATAAATTTTTTTTCTGAAGCATATTTGTCAGTCCCATGATGATTTTAATGACACTCATCCAAATCCCTTAATGAATTTGATGGACTTAACAATATTTTCCTATTTAAAATAGAAACTTTATTGCACACTTCCAACACATCGCTCCTACTCTACCCATAATCAATGTAATTCTGTATAACTTTTTAAGTTTCTCTCAAAAATTCTGAATGACAACTACATATTCTCCCAACTCTAAAAATCTCACTACATGGTAAAGAATATTTTACATGGACAGGATAGCTGCTAGAAACATGGAGTGGTGTATTTGAAGCATTCAATTTTCTAAATGATTTTGAAATAACATTACATTAACTAATACCAAAAAATTGATTTCAATATGCTGTGTCTTATAGGTAAATGAACTGCCTAAAAATACAACTATACTACCCGTACACACATAAAATACATCATCAATAAAATGAAATTAACTAACAGCATGTTGCTGAAAGAAAAAAAAAATCATCATAAATAAAATCCTGCTCCATCAACCCCATAAACAAATTTTATAGGCAGGGGCAAAACTTGCCTCCATAGCTTTACTAGTTCTTTAAAGATAAATCACATTAGTAAAAATAAAAAAAATGTTTCTTAAACAAAAATCAGTCAACTCTATGAGACACTTTGCTTCAGTGGAGGTACCTGGGTACATCTGTAATGCTTGCAACCAAAAGTATGTTTTATACTAGTATGTAAGCTATTCACACATCAGTCATCATCCAGAAATATTAATGTGACCAAGATAAATTTCCTTAATAAATCAATTATATTCTTAACGTACGATGGCAATTTATACACAAATTGTGTAAAAAGGCATTACTTTACCCAGATTTTCCACAAAACTACCACAACCAGAAAACAGCCTGTGGCCGACCAAGTTCACTGATGACTGCAAATTGGGAACAATCACTGAGTTTCCCAATGATGTTAGTATACTACAGCAAGGTTAATGTAGACAAATGATTGGTGCCAAAGCCACAAATTAAAGCTAAATGCAAAAAATGCATTATTATTCCCCTTGGGAAAGCTGACATCCCTGCTAATTACATTATGGACAACACCCCCCTAAGCGTAGAGCCAGTGGTAAGTGATCTGGGTACTCGGGTTGATAGCAACCTGAACTTTGACCACCATGTATCCACAGTAGTTAGGAAATCCTTCATGTGGCACATTGTATACATAAAGGCATCATGTCTTGATATAAGGGTGTTATAATTCCATTATACTCAGCCCTCATCAAACCAGTAATCAAGTACAATGCTCCCTTTTTCATGTACCTCACCAGACACGTGCAATAATTAGAGAGACCACTATAAGGACCATAGAGGCTTTTTGCCAAAAAAATTACACAGTACACTAAACAAGTCTTACACAGAAAGACTGAAAGCCCTGTCACTGTATTCTGTCTGCCACAGGTTGCTAAGGGGTGACATGTTCCTGGTCTCTGACTTGGCCCTCATAGAAATGCTGCGCATTCGTATATCAAACTGCATAAAGTTCACTCGCTCCAGGTATCTTAACCTAGCCTCTGACATGAACAGGTCATGCTGGTGAGATAGATACAGCTCCCAGAAACTGCCACTTCTCTGGAACAAGCTTCCAATTCATATTAAAGAAGAAGACGGGAAGAAGGTAAGATGAAATGAGGAGGTCCAGCAAAGAAGTGGATTGATTGTGTGAAGGAAGATCTGTGATAGTTAGGCACGAGGGTCGAAGAAGGCAGGAGTGGGGCATTGAATCAAGAGAGATGGCGACAGTTAACACGATTCCCTGACCCCCTGTAGAAAATGGGAAAAAGGGGGCTGATGATGCTGTGTGTGTGTGTGTGTGTGTGTGTGTGTGTGTGTGTGTGTGTGTGTGTGTGTGTGTGTATATATATATATATATATATATATATATTATATATGTGTGTGTGTGTGTACATATATATATATATATATATATAAATGTGTGTATATGTGTATATATATATTTATATATATATATATATATATATATATATATATATATATATGTGTGTGTATATATATCTATATATGTATATGTATATATATATATATATATATATATATATATATATATATATGTATATATGTATATATATATATGTGTGTGTGTGTGTATATATATATATATATATATATGTATATATATATATATATATATATATATACATATATATATATATATATGCTGTTTTATTGTTTCTTGTGGAGCTTTTCTCCCTGGGCCTCCACTGAAAATTTACCCAGTCCAGTTTGATTATCCCAGTTAATAAATGTAAAATATATAAAATATACATATATATATATATATATATATATATGTGTATGTGTGTATAAACACACAGACACTGGACAGCTATTGAGTGCTTTTGTTCTTGTTAGATAAAAAGAACTCCTTCATAATACAAGGGACTGTAATAGAGGTCAGTATAAATGTAAAAACATAGAATAGAACAAAACACAAACAGCAACCAATAAGGTATATGCAAACAATTCAGACACTCCAATGAAAATACTGAGGTGCTAAATGTCAAGTTCAGATAACATCAGAATGACTATGTAAAGTATGTGTAGTGACAGTAGTACAATTGTTATAATATAAAACATAAAAAGGGAGTGTCTTAATGATGCCAGCGAAGAGGACTCTTTATATTAATGTTTTCATTGAGGCCAGGAGTAGCCTTTGCATTCAAAAGGAATTACCACTTGAGTTCTTTTAATTTAAGGTATGAGTCACAGCCTCCAAATACAAGGAATCTACTTGTTCCAATACAAAAAAGCTAAACCTAAGAAAATGGAGTATTGAACAGTATGTTTAGCTAGTGCATTGTTTAAATTTACACTTCTAATTTCGACAAGATGTTCTGTGATACGGTCAGACAGACTGCACATGGTCTTGCATATGTAGAAAGAATTGCAGGAAACACAAACACCAACCTATACTACAAAAGAGGAATGGCAGTCCTAATGTTTTGAAAAGTTATTAGTGTAGTTACAGTGTGAAAAAGCATACTTTTTCCTGTAAAAATAAATGGACAAACCTCCCCGTGTATTAACGGTCATGTTGCTATTCTCATGTACCAGAAAAAACAGAAACTTGACAGAGATCTGTATCAGTACAATAATCAAACGGCTTATCCCATTAGAAAACAAAAGACTATGTTTTATAAAAAGGTACGTTGATCTTGCGCTAATATTGCGTCTACATTGCCTGCACAAGTAAACTGTCTACAATGTAGATTCAATGGCAATGAAGCAGACCATGTTAACGGTCATGATTTTTCACTCTTTTTTTTCAGCGCTGTCCATGTCCTGAAAGGCAAGAAATATTTAATCTTGCACCTGCCACTGAGATGAGTGTCTCTCCACAATTTTTTTTGTCCCCAGCCATTGTGGAGATGTCACCTATAATTCGATCATCCCACGAACAACAGAAAAGGAGAGGGAGAGGCCGGGGACAGCAGAGATTTCAGTCCACAAACATGAGGATCATTACATGGAGCTTCTTCCGCAGTTAACCTCATCAGACATTAATGTTTATTAGCTACTCTCTGTAGTACCATAGTAAGATGTAGTCTACAGTGTTAACATTCTCTATGTATTTATTTTATCTACAAATATCTTAAAGTCACTGAAGCTAGCATAACCTGTGTGTGATCATGCATATGTTTAATAAAGTGATACTTAGTGCCAGAATTCCAAACAATTTTATACTGGGAGCAAGTTCCTCTAAACTTATGATATAGCTAGTAATATAAGTCACTCTTCTTGCTTCCCAATGTCAGTTATACCTGGGGCCAGCAGGTGCAGTACACCCCTACCAGAGATGTTCAAACTCTGTGCAGGTGGTGTGGATGTCTGCAGCGGTGTGGTAACTGTGGTAATCTGATATTATGCAAACAGCTAGTTTGGTGTTCAGATACTCTCCCCGATGTGCGTGTACAGCAACCAAATGTAGCTAATTTCATCCCGTCTCTCTGTATCACACTGTTGTTCTGTTGTTCAGAGCATGGTACCAATCACCCACTTTTGTTCATCACCATATTATGCCATCTGTGAAAGCACAGCTGGGAGAAATCACTAACTCATTACAGCTCCTACTTTGTAAGGCCTACTTAGCATGTTTTCAGGGATTACCTGGGAGCATTGTGTGGTTAAGTAACTTGCTCAGTGTCACACAGTAAGCAAATGCAGATGGAAAGAATCAAACCTTGGACTACAGGAAGAAGCTTGTGAATAGCTAATAACCTTAATTCTTTACATTACCTGCCAGACTAAGAACTTCAACATGATCCTGCTTCCTCTTAGTACTGTACATGTTCCGGGGCCACAGTTGCAGCTTCACTGGTTACTGCGATGTGGAGTGTCTGCTCACCATACACCTGAATTAGTTTTTGTTTCTGACCTTTGTGTGTTCCTATAGTTACCTCCTCTTGATCCCACTGCTGAGTAATGCCCTTGTCTTTTGGCTGCACATAAAGGGACAATTTTACAGTTAACCACTACTCTTCATGTTCCACCTTTCATTCATAATTGTTTTTGCATGTCTCTAAATTGTATTATGCAGACAAAGCAATACACATAAAGTTACAACTCTCCTTCAAGAATGAGTAATCCAACAAAATGGTGAATGTCCAGCAGAAAAGCAGCTGCAAGCCCTGCACAGATAAACTTCCTTTAGTAGGTTTATTAACAAACTCACACTTAAAAACAATAAAAAATATTATTAAATAAAGTAAGTTACTTAGCTCTTTCTTCCTGGTACCCTCCAGAACTTCTTCAGATTAATTTAAACAAACTACACCCAACTTAACCTTTAAATAAACTATTGAAGACACCATGTTTCCTCTTCTATAGATTTAAAGAAAGAGTGTTCAAAACAGTACATATTATAACTTTAACTCCAAAAAACTAACAATCATATAATTAACTTTTAATTACTTAAAAAACAAATACATATACAACAATAAATAATTTATAAATATAATATTTAAAATATTAAGTTTAAAAAGACACCCATATAAAATATATTACAAACTAACAGACCATAATCAAACATTAGAAACAAACATATTTATAAATTCATTTCCTACCCCATTCTAATATATTAACCAAAGTATTCCAAATATAATACATGGATACACAATAAGACAGAAAAAACAAACATCAAAAACACAAAAGATACATATCATTTCCACTGGGAACCCAGAACCTTCTGTATATAAAACAGTTGTAATAATCACTACATTACAATCATCCATCAAGGGCTTTCATTCTCAACAAACAAGCTATATTACAGTTATCATTAAGTTCTGGGGCTTAAAAGCATTGAAAAACAGCTGTCAACACAATTTCCTTATTTCTAACCGTATTGGCCAAGCTCCCCCCATTTCCCAAAGTCCACTTTTTCTAAAATGACAAATTTGAAGGAGTGTTCAGGATAAACCAAATATGCTTGGGCAGGGCACTTGTGGTTTTATTCTGTTTAATACATGTTCATATATTTGAGACTTTAAAGCCCGTTCAGTTTTACCTATGCAGAATGAGCTACACCCCTGATGTAAGGCATAATAAACCACCTTAGTTGTTCTGCAATTAAAGTTACCATTAAAATAAAATATTTTATACAAAACAAAACAGCTGTTCCCCACACTAATCCACTTACATTGTTGTCAGTGTCCACATTTCTTTATACCACACCTTATTGGGTCCAATTTCATTGCCTTTCTGTCTAAAATACTCTACAAGTTGTTGTTTCCTCTATATATCACAATAGGTTGTTCCCCCAATTTAGATACTATTTCACCATCTTCCTTAATCAGATTCCAATTCTTACTAAGAACCTACCGGACACCTACACTGTCCATACTAAAACTGATAATAAATGCAGCTGTGTATGTGCAGGGGGTACACACAGGGCACTCACAAATCTCCCTTATATTTCTTGCCACTTAGCCAGGATAGGCGCATACTATCCATCCCTTCTCTTTTTTATCACCTCCGATAACAATGGTTCAATCATTTTTTTTAGGGTACCCCCAATTTAAAAACATATTTTTCATAAAACCACTCTCTTTAATAAAATCATCAAACTCTGTTACCATTGTAGCTGTCCTTACATACTGACCTTTAACTATCGTTTTCTTCTGATGGTATGGGTGGCTACTCGAATAGTGCAAAATAGTGCTGGAGTAGGTGGATTTATGATAAATCTTAGTAATATAGCTTTCATCTTCGTAATTTTTCTGTAATAAGATATCAGGATAAGACATTTTGTCTTTGTCAGTTTGCATAATAAACCTCAAAAAGTGTGTGGTTGCATTAATATATTCTCTAAAATGCTCCAATCCATGCTTAGTGTCTTTCCAAATTAAAAACAAATCATCAAGGAATCGAATATAAAATCTAATAGAATTATTAAATTGTCAATTAAAACTAAACCTTTTCTCCCATTTAATCATAACATTGTTTGCAAGTAATGCCCCTACATTCTAACCCATAGCCACTCCCTCCAATTGCAAATAAATCTTATCGTCAAAATAAATATAATTATTTTTTAAGTAATTTCAAGTATTTCCTTGTACACATTAATTTTACTTTGTTTCAGCCCTCTTTCTGCCAAGTATTCACAAAACCACTCAGTACCCTCAGAATGCGGGATCACAGAGTACAAATCTTTTACATGTACGGTGACTAAAAAGTCTTCCTCAACAAATTCTAGATGGTTCATCTTCTCTAAAAAATCCCAGCTGTCTTTACACACTTGCTTTTCTTCCTCCAACAGGTATTTCAGGGTTTGGTCCAGGAATTTAGAACAGACACTAATAAGGGACCCCCTGCCATCCACTATTGGCTTCATAGGTGGGTTAGTGGCAGACGTATGTAGTTTAGGTACCCCAAACATTATGGGGGTACTAGGAGAGGGCATACGCATATAATTAAATTCATCTAAAGTAATCCTGCCCTCACTAAACATGTCATTTAACTGACCCTTTACTTTCCTGTGTGCTTGGTTTAATTCATTAATACTAACCTGGGCATAAGTTCTTGAATTTAATATTAACTCCATTCTTGTCTTATAATCATCCATATCCATAATCAACACGCCTCCCCCCTTATCAGGTTTCATGACCCTTAGCCCACATGCTTTAATCTCACTCAATACTTTAATTTCTTCTTTGGAAACATTATAGTCCACCTGTGGATAATTAGTGGAACCCAGGGTCAGCTTTAAGTCCATCTCACATATTTTTTCAGACAACTGCAAAATAGGGTGGATAGGTCGATTTGTATGTACTAGCAATTTTTAATCATGAAAAAACATGAGGAATTTCATTAAAAATTAATCTAAAATTCAACTTACATGTGTAGTGTTTTAAATCCATAATAACCTTTACAATATTAGCCCTCTTAGAAGGAATAAAAGTCAGACCCTTAGCCAGCAGGTTTGCTAAACAAGTGTCCAATGTATAATCAGCAAAATTATATATTTTAAAGTCACCTCCATCATTTGTAATAATTTTTGCTTATAAAGAGTCATCCAAAATAATTGTTTCCGTATTATTCAATGCCAGTAGTTGGCAGTCCTTGATGAGAGTTAGTTCGCTCCCCCCAATAATTCTTCCTCTGCGCTGGTTGCCCCCTTTGATTTTTCTCTTTCAACCTCTCCAACCTTCGCAAAGGGGGAAAATCTGATGGATTATTAACAAATGGTATCTCAGGGTCATTAGTCCTCATGGGGTCCTTATTGGGTCGGTGAATCTCTCTGTCCACCTGGATGGTATGGGCAGAAAAGTCACCCCTGTCAGCCACGTTATTAATATGTCCTTCTTGTGCCCGTGTGGATGGGGGCCCAAATTTCTTCTTAACCTGTACTTGTGAAGGAGGTGGATCGGGGTAAGCTACTCCAGCGGAGTATTCTCTGTGATCATGTTGAAGCTTCTTTATTTTCTTTTCTTTAAATTTAAGTAGTTGGTAATCAATATTAGCAAAAATGTTAAGATTTTTTTTTTAAATTTGGGGTAGTCAAGGTCGTTTCTAAGATTACTGTCCAATAAAACTGTGTCCCACCATCAAATTTTGTATCAATTTATTATTGTTTTATCAGAAGCTCCATATGTTCGAGCCCCTATCTATTAAATAAAACCAATAGCTCTTTAGGCAAGGGGGGAATCCTTTTGTGGACTTCTTCCACTGTCATTCCACTTTAGGCAGGGAGTGTATCACTTTCAATGTTCACTGCAGCAGTGAGGTCTGAGTTTCATATGTAACATTAAGTTCATAGGTTTGGTGAACAAGCTTGAGGCCTACTGGCCATAGAAGAACAGGATGTCTCAGGTCCCATGGTGGGATTTATAGGTGACATGTAGTCATCCAGTCTCTTCTTGAAGATATTGAAAAATGGACTGAGTTTAACTTGGGCAGTTAATTCTATAGATGTGTAAGTCTTTCAGATACAACGTTGTAATATTTCTTGGTATTGCTGATATTTTTATTGAGACTGAGTGTTCTTTTTTGTGCAGTCACCAGTGAGGCAAAGGGTTTCAGACTGTAAAATTTCCTTTAATGCTCTGTGTTTAGGACAGGACTCCTCTAACAGAGTGAAATGATGCAGAAAAGAGAGTGATTTGCTATAGTCTGGTTATAAAACAAACTGAGACGCCCTTGAATTATCTTTGTGACAAATCTTTGTACTGATGTCTACTTTTACTATTGTGCCTTGTTGTCACGAAAATGGAGAAATACAAGACTGACTGGTACTGAAACACAATCATTAAGGCTTATAGGGCAGGGATGGGATTAACAGTTTGTTAACATAATGGGCATTGCAAAATATGGCACTGTCAGTGTGGCCATATGTAGAGTTTGGGCAATTCAAAGAACATGTTTTCTTTTCTGACTGCATGGTGCAGGGGAGTGGAGCCCTACTCAGATCAGGTGACCGGCATTCAATCAGCAGTCCTGGCACTGCAGAAGCAAGGAGGGGAAGGCAGAAGGGGAGTGAAGGTGTGTTTCTCACTTATCTCTCCTAGGTAGGATGACGTGGAGGTTTGAATGCTCTTAGAGAGACCACAACTTGTGCTTTGAGAGGAAGGACAGGACTAGGAATACCTCTTGTGGTAGTGAGAAGACACCCTCTGCCTTCAGCCCAGTGCATTATCTTCCCTAGTGCTTCACTGGTTGCATGTGGGAAGTTAGACCACAAAAGAGGAAATATCTTCAAAGCTGCCCTGATGAGACTGATGCCTTTCCAGTCAACACTTGCCCCGGTGATGGGGAATGTAATGACTGGTTGCCCGGGAGGGGGCTGATGACTAGCAGACTGTGGAGGTAAAAGAGCAGAAAAAAAAGACACTGCATGAAAGTGTAATGTTTGAAGCTACTCAATATGTAGCTCATGTACATAATGACAAGTAACTGAGCTCATGCATGCAGGCTACAAATGTAGGAGAGTGTTATAGCACAGCAATTTAGAAGTACATAAAGTCGTGACAGTCTATACCCATTCTCACCTTGACATTGTTGTGATTTAGAGAGTGCGGGACCGGAGTCATGTGAGGTACAGCAAAAGCAGCAGCACTAGCAGTAGAAGCTGTCATCATAGCCAGAACAGACTGTGATGTGTGTATCAGCTGTCCACACCATTGGAGACTGTACGTGCAACAACTTGTGTACCATAAGCTGATAAAACCATCAGATAGATAGTTACTCTTGAATACTCATTTTCCCTAATCAAACTGTCATCCATGTAGAGATATATAACATTGACCATTCTATCTGCAAGAACCTTCCACTGACCTGTGTGGGACACATTATTTTATTTATTTATTTTATTTTATTTTACATTTGTTAACCGGGGGTGTCTGACTGAGCCGAAAAGGCCCTTTTTCAGCAGAGGCCCAGGGAAAAAAAGCTCCACAAAGAAAAATTACAGACACATTTAGTTATTTAGATATGATCAGTATACACACAAATTACAAGAGACACATTTTTACAGTGGTATGCGGCACATCAACAGTTACAGTGGAGAGAACAAATAAAAAAATATTAATTTTAAAAATAAAAGTAATTAATAGATTTGTGGTGCACAGCTGAAATTTGGAACATAGGTAGAATACATACATAGTACACAGGTACAGTACATACATTGTAGATTAGCCAGTGTTTGTGAGTAAGAGTGAAAACTATTATAAAGTACTCTAGATTTAGTATGTATACGTTATCCGCTTTCACTAGCCTGGGGAGCAATCATGGCGCTGCCAACTTTGCTTGAGATGTTGCCTGATGAGGTCTTTAAAGGAGGCTTTGGATGATGTGTCGTGAATGCTAGTAGGGACAGAGTTCCATTTTTTAGCCACTGAACTACTATATAGCGCATCTTCAAAGCTATTGTAGCTGTTGGTGACTTTTTTTGCTTGATGATCTAAGAGGCCTTTTGGCTGAGTGATGTATTAGGTTTTTGAGGGCAGGACACTTATTGGGGAGGTAATAGATAGAATGACAGAGGCAGAGCTGATTGTAGGTTAGGAGGTTGGGCAGTTCAAGCCAGTGGAGCTGTCTCAAAGCAGTACAGTGATGAGTTCTATATGACCAATTTGCAGTAAAGCGGGCAATTCTGTTATAGCAGGCTTCCATTTTGCTTAGTTTAGTTTTGTTGAGATTACTCAGAATGGGAGATGCATAGAGTAGGGTGGATAGAAGTTGGGAGCAAGCAATGGCTGATCTTGTGTTGTTGGTAAAAAATGGTTTGAAATGGTTTAGTGACCCCAGTTTAGCATGTACTTTTTTAATGGTTAAGTTGAGATGACTATCAAATTTTAGGTGGGAGTCTATGGTTATTCCCAATAGCTTAGCCTGTGCCACTGGAGCGATTGGAATAGCATTTGTGGAGTAGATAGTGAATTGACTGTTAGTGTTTTTGTTAGAACTGGTTATAATCAAAAGCTGAGTTTTCTTTGGATTGAGGATAAGTTGGGCTTTGGTAAGGTAGTTTTCAACGTCAGAGAATGCTAGTTGAGTTGTTTGCAGGAGGGTGGGAATGTTTTGTGCAGCAGATTAAGGTAGTGACATCTGCATACTGAGTGATAGACGCATGCTGTGTGGAGATATGTGTGGAGATATGGAGGTAATTTGTGAAGACTGTGAATAGTAGTGGTCCTAAGATAGAACCATGTGGCACTCCTATACGTATGGGCAGCTGAGGAGAGAGAGAATTTTCCCATTTCACAGCTTGGTAACAGTCAGTTAAGTAGCTTTGGAACCAGGTAAGAGTGGAATTTGATAGGTGATATTGGTTTAGTTTGTTTAGCAGGATTTGGTGCGAGACTGTGTCATATGCTTTGGACATATCCAAAAAAAGATTTGACACCTGTAGGACTTCATTTTTGAGACGGTTTACTGTGTCTGTGAAGCAGAAGAGGGCTGTAGTGGTACTATGGGCAGGTCTGAAACCATGCTGAGTAGGTGACAAGATGTTGCTGTCTAGGAGATAGTTTAGCATCTGGGTATGGATGCATTTTTCTAGGATTTTGGCCAGGGGGGAGAGTAAAGCAATGGGTCTGTAGTTATTAAGTTCAGTGGAGGTCCCTCCTTTATGTATGGGTGTAACATAGGATATTTTCCAGAGTTTGGGCACATAGTTTTCAACAATTGATCTGTTTATGAGAGTGGAGACTGGGATAGCAATAGCATCTGCTGTGAGTTTCAAGAAATAGCTGGGGAGTAGGTCGGCTGCTGTTGACGAGGTTTTTAGTTTGGAGAGCATGCTTTTGATTGAAGTGGTGGAAACTGTTTTGAGGGTAAAGCTTGTATTAGTGTTATTTGTGTTGGGGGGGTAGTGAGGAAGGAACTGTCCTGTGATACTAAGGATAGAATTGAGTTCACAAAGTGGGAGTTGAATTGTGTTTCGATGGGAACTTTAGTGTCAGGGGTGGTTGGTTTGAGGGTAGCCTTTTGGGTGGATTTTAGTAGCTGGTTTGCATTTTTCCAAAATCTTTGGGGGTTGTGTTGCTATTTAGTTTATAATGTTTTGTAGTAGTTTTTTTGCACGGTTGCGCAGTTCTTGGTACTTAGTTAGGCTTTGTGTTTCTTTGTTTATTTGATAGTAAAGCCAGGCAGTGTCTCTGGTCTTGAGGATTTGTTTGGTTTCTTTACTGAGCCAGGGGTTTGTAGAGGTTCTAACCTTGATTTTGCGCAATGGAGCGACAGTGTCTAGGTGTTGTAGAAATGTTTTGTTGAAATATGCTACAGCATGGTCAAGTGGGAGGGTTTTTAGGGAGGTCCAGTCACAGTTACAGAGTAAAGTGTTGAGGACCTCAGGAGAGATTTTTTTTGTGTTTTTAGTGGATATATAGTTAGTGGTTTTGCATATGCTTGTTCTACTATGTATAAAGTATATTATGTTGTGGTCACTTAAAGTATCTGGGAGACTGCCTGTGTGAGGGTACAGTGTGGGGTTGTTAGTTGGGACCCAGTCAAGGATGGATTCTCTTTGTGATTTTTTATCACATCTAGTTGGAATTTGGACTAGCTGCTGGTAGCCATGGAGATTTTTTAGATTACTTGGTGGTTCTGATATACAGGTGAACCAATCTAGGTTGAAGTCCCCCAGAATAAGGGTTTCTTGTGAGTATGTGGAAGAACACCAGGATAAGACGTCTTCAAGACTAGCAGGTGTATTACCAGGTGGAATATAGATCACAATTGTGGTGATTACCTTTTTAGGGTGAAGTTGAAGTTGTGAGATGAGTATGTCCCAATTATTGGGAGAGGGGTAGGAGTTTGGTAATTGACGGACAGTTAAGTTGGACTTGTACAGTAAGGCAGTTCCACCCCCTTTACGAAGTGGTCTGTCTTATCTAATGATATTCTAGCTGGTAGGGAGAACTTCTGAGTTAGCTATGTTTTTATTTAGCCAGGTTTCTGTTAAAGCAACTATGTCTGGGGAGTAGTGTGCTATTGTGGCCTGGAGTTCAGGTATTTTACTTTTGCTACTTCTAATATTAATATTTAGCATTAAAAGATGGTTGGTTTTGCTGCTGTTGTTGATTTACCCAGGGATGAAGAAAGTGGGGGTGTTATGTTCTGACATTTGTGTTGGAGCAGTTTGTGTTGGACAGGATGGATTTCGGCCTGGGTTGGGGTGGATATCCCCACTTATGGTGAGCCTGAAGTTAAAATGGTTATACAGATGTTGGAGTTTGGTGAGGAGTGTGAGAAAGTATTGTGTTTTTTTGGAGTAGGAATGAGATCATGTGTGTTTAGTTCTGAATAGGTATATTGTAAAACGTTGCCTCCCTTGAGAATACTTAAGCAAATCCTCAGCATCGTGGTAAAGCAAGTGGAGGACTGTAACTAATTCTCAAAGAGAGAAGAGGAAACAACTGTCACCTTATTAGACTTTTATGAGATTGTACATTTCACCGAGGTCCTGGGCACCATAGAGTGCAACCATGATGCTGTTAAGTACCACCTGGTCCAGAAGAACAGGACTGAACTGCAACATAATTTGCAATGCCCAAGACATTATCTAGAAGGTGTGTGTGCGTGTCCCTGTGCAGCTCACATGGTCTGACCTAAACTGTGGTTCTGGTGAAGGAAGTTTCTCACATAGTCACCTATCTGATAGGTGTACACAAGACAGAAAGGCCCCCACAAACGGGCAGCATTCATGCTGGCAACATACCTCATAATAATGTGTCTTGTATGTTTTAGGTAATGTCAGATATGCCCTTGAGCCATGGAAGGTGATTTCTCAACTGCAACCCACAGACAGTGGCGTAAACATCATACTGCATGATGTATGTTGAAAAAATATTGTGCTATTAAAATTTATATGATGAACTTCGATCCTTTAGTACACACATCCAAGTTATTGTTCCAGTACAAGTGCTGTGCTATGCTATGCTGCAGTACATGGTGCTGCAGCCATGGCATTGCATGGTGCCCTGTGTATTGCCATATGTACAGATGGATGCTTTTCTTATGACATCATTCGTATCACCTATGTGCACTTTGCTAGTATTGCTCCTCTTCCATCATGCTATAGCATTGCACACTGCCTGTCTTCTTTATTATGTATGGTGATGTCATACATTCCCTTTCAGGTGCTATGAACAGTTAGATCTGTAGGGGCATGCTGGACACCTCTATGAATCCTGGCCAAGATGTCAGCAACAACTGTCTTCTGAATTGTAAACAAATTGGCATATGGGTGAAGTCAATAAGCTATAAAAATAAAAAGTAGTAAGTGAACCAAAATCGGCCATCTCAAGCCCCATATAGTAGTAGTAGTTTAGAATTTGATAATCTTCAAATAAAAGTACAAATATAGCATATATTACTATATTATTTTTAATTCATAATTGTAAATCTAAAAATGGTTACAGTCATTTGTTTATATTAAGCAAAACCCACTTTTCAAAAGTAAATTAAAATTTTATTTGTGGGTTTACATTTTTAATGAATATGAAAGATCTGATGAGCTGATTTTACAATGGCAGGAATATAAGTCTTAAATGGTGTCTGGCCAATTCGTTCAAGAATAATAAAATTTATGCAAAGTAGGTTCCTGAGTTAGGACAGAATTTCCTGTATTTCTTCAATCACTTTTTCAGTCTACATATTTTAAGTAGTTAACAGGCACTGAAGTTTTCTAAAAATATCTCTTGATGTGGAAATTCCTTTTTTGATTCAGTCTACTTATTCCATTCACTACTTTGAAGAATGTTGACAGTGTAGGTATATACAGTTTGTAGTCAGTCTGTTGCACTGGCTCTCATTGTAACCCATTTTAAATGGGGACATGTAATTTAGTGATATGATGATATCTTACTGTGTAACAAGTATTAATGTGCCGCCCTGTGTTGGCTCAGTATTGTTGTTGTGATTGATTTTATGATTTCAACAGCTGCTTATAAAACAATACCTTACTTCATGTAAATCATAGATATTTCAGTGTCTAGAATAGTTTCTTTATTTCATGAATTCATAGCAATGCACATTCCCGATTCAGTGACATTTACTGGTATGGGAAACAAGACATTTACTGGTATGGGAAACAAGAAAACCTATCTCATATTTAAACTCAGTTCTAGTCCCAACAGTGTCTATTTAATAAACTGTCTATAAATACCAAGAAAAACAAAAGCTACAAATTTAAGTTAGGCCTAGTTAGTTCAGTTTATGATCCTACTGTTTCTTAAATATAGTCAAAATCAGACTGTACATTTATTTTTTTTCTTATATTCAGTAGATCTGTGGTATTGTATCAGTGGAATGCTGCAAGATCCTTTTTCACCCTACACTCAAAGAAAGTCCTTAATAAGTGTCAAGTACAAAAAGTATATAATATGGAATATGGAGCAGGGAATGGCATTTGTCTTTTTGGACAATTGTTTCTTTGAAAATGATATGTTTGAAACACAACTTTGCTGTTTCTTTTGGTATCAGATTAACATAGCACCTGCCCTGCTGTATTGAAATTCAAATGTGTGGTTATTTTTAACTTCTTGATGCCAAGCACTGCACTTAAAAAATAAATACACATCATATAACAAGTACAACAGACTATTAATAGTAAATAAAAATAATTTTAAAGGTTAAATGCTAAATTTCATTAAGAATCATGACTGGTAAAATGCCTACTACAAAAGGCACATCTTTAGAGACCTCTTAAAACTGGCCATTGTGATTTCCTCAAACAGCATAAAAGGGGATTCCAGTGATGTGGCGTCTACTAAGAAAAGTACTGGGCTCCATGTGTTCCAGCCCTACTCTAGAAACTTCTAACACCTCTGGGAGTAAGAGTGCAGGCTCTTAGGCAGGATCCAGGAACTTCCTCATATAGGGAGACAGGGTCAATTTGTGCAGTACTAAATACATAAACATAATCTTAAAGGGTAAAAATGAACCAAACTGACAGCCTGTACAGGTATCACAAAAAAAAAGAGAGCTGGAAAGGTAATTAGGAATAACCTGTATGTAACTGATCTGTGGAGATTTCTACAAACTCCAGCCAGTCAGGTTCTTGGTTATAAAGCCCTCAATACACAGTGCTATAATAGTCAAGCCTGGAATAGAACAGGGCATAGAGAGGTACTTAGTAGGGTAAAGGTGTGTTAAAGTTCACAAATAAATAACAAACATAACAAAGAGTTTTACCTTTTAGTCTTGAGTCAAGAATAATGCTTCAGGATGTGCAAGAGACTGCCTGCCAAGATTTTCAAATCAGTCTCAAAGAATAGAGGAAAATACCTCCTATTTTTTTCTCATCAATTTTATATATGTAGAACTTTGACGTAACATAGCCTTTAACAACTAATAAAAATGTATGCCCTCATGATCCTCGCTTAGAGCTTCAGGTGAACTCTTGACAAATATGCCTTTTTAAAACATAGACCACCTGGTCTAAAATGTATCTTTTAACAATGTAACATTTAGTTTCAGTACACACTATCTCACAGACATCCTTACAAAGACTTATCCCCCAGCCTGAGAAGGCCAGAGCGTACTGTTAATTAGTCTGATTTCAAAAGATTCCTGGTACTTTGGTTTCAGAATGTTGATAGAGAAAAAAAAGACTCTCTAAATATAGTATAACATCATAACATCCTTTATGTCCCTTGTTAGTTTTACCTGTAAGGAAAAGTTAATTAAAAATCTGTATGATGTTGTGAATGTATGTTCTTGGAGCTTTTCTCCTCTGGCCTCTGCTGAAAATGGACCTGTGTCCAGTCAAACTTTCCCGGTTATCAAATGTAAAATAAAATAAAAAAAATAACTCCTTCAGCATTTACTTTGCCTTCAGCTGTCTGTCAGTACAGACAGATGGAATATAATTGTAAGACACTTGAAATATAAAGCTACTAATTATATGAAACAACATCTTGGATAATCATGCATCTATTTTACGTTTTGCTTTTAACATAAACATATTATAAACATTATATTTGACTCATTTGTGAAGAAATTCAAAGGTATGTATGTACCTAAAATTGGCATCTGTGTTGTCCAATTTCATTCTTCCTCACTTCTGTGTCCTGGCATCTGATATTGGATCTGATTTGACCACTTTTACAAGACTATGATCTGAACCTCAAGTTCCTCCCTCTCCTACAATGCCTCATTTCTGCTCTAACCCCTCAGAGTTTGCTGCTTTACAAGCTGTTTATCAAAGGACAATATATATATTCTCTTATAGGTAAAATAATAGAATACAGCCATAATCTAGAGCGTAGACTAGGAACCTTTGGGGTTTTTTTTTTTTGCTCAAAAATAATTTTTTATTGATTTATTTCAAAAATATTAGAGTTTCAAATGTAATTTTCTGTGCTACTTTAAACAAATAATTAAACTATATACATTATATACATAAGACCTGAGTTAGAAATAATAGATACAACCATTTGAGTCGGTTTTGTATATATTATGAGTTGAAATGTTTTTCTTCAGTTTTCTTCTTTTAAGTAGAGTCGGAGTCTACTTCTAGTGTCTTAAAAAGAGTTGAGATCTTTTCCCAAGGGTTGTTAGACCATGGCTTAGGCGATATCCTTAGTTCCTTTACTTTGATTTCCATTGTAGAAGTTTCCTTTAGTAACTCCAAGAATTCTTCAAATGATGGTTCTGAAGTGGATTTCCATTTCGTGGTTACGATTTTCTAGCAACTGCTAAGATAGTCCATAGCAAATACAAGTTGTTTTTATTCATTACAGATTCTTCATTAACATTCAACAAAATTAGTGATTTAGACAAAAAAAGAATCAGTAAATATGGCTAGAAGAAAATTACCAATATCTTCCCAATATTTTTTAACATTACTACAGTCATAAAAATATGTAGCCAATCTGCTTTACATATTTGCAGACATCTCCAACAAGTAACATTTTGTGAGGAATTCATTTTAGCTATTCTATTGGGTATAAAATATGATCTGTGTAGGAATTTCCATGTGAAAATTCTCCAGTATTGAACATTTGATGTTAGTTTTATAGAATAAAGTAAATCCATTTTACTGTCCAAAGATAAATTTGAATGTCCTCTGATAATGAAATCCCAATAGTTCTGGTTAATTGTAATCTTATAACTCATTAATAATTTGTATATTTTTGAGATTATATTTTTCTTATTTTTGCTATCATAGACAACTTCATATAGATAATTTATAAATTTTGGTCTGACTTTAAAAGGCGAATTATTAATTAACCTACATAGATCCTGTGAGTAAAGTAAAATATCTTGTAAAACAAGCCAATCTGACAGTAAAAGGTCATATGTATTTATTAATAGTTGACCATCCATTGCTCTTTGATTGTCTATACTTTGTTCTCAACAAAAAACATTTTTGTTTCCCATATGGAAAATATATTCGTATGAAATGTATTAGGAAACGTCTTAGTAGAACAAAGGGAGTTATTAAATCCATCCAAATTTTTATGTCTGAATTATTTATGACAAACTTTCTAAATATATTAAACGTATAGTTTATAAAGTCTAAGTTGGTTGGTCTTGTAATATTATACTGTATTCCTATAGATAAAATATGCCAGGGTTTATTAATTTGATTGTCTAACATGAGATTATTTATTAAAGAGTTTTCTCTGGAATAGATAATGGTGTGTAGGGTTTTCCAATTTGAAGAGTAATTAGGATCAATCCAATTTAAAATTGTTCTAAATATAGAGGCTTTTATATATGTTTCACTGTCTGGAAAATGTATTCCTCCTTTTTCCCATGGTCTGATATGATGTGTAAGAGCTACTCTATTTTTACTTGGATACCATCAACATTTTAGTAAATTTGTGTTTATTTCTTTTAATATATGTTTATCTGGTATCATAGGAATGGCTTGAGCTATATATAACATTTTTGGCAAGAGAATCATAGGAATGGCTTGAGCTATATATAACATTTTTGGCAAGAGAATCATGTTTATTAACTGAAGTCCATCTTCAAAGGTTACATAAATTTTATTCCATTTTAATATGTAGTTTTTTAAATTATCTAAGATATTTTTTAAATTTATAGAAATAGTTTCTTTTATATTGTTACACAAGACTATACCCAAGTAAGTTATTGTAGAAACTTGTTTGCCTGTTATATGATTCCCTTCTATTATTAAATCACTGTTTTTGTTTAATAACATGAAGTTAGACTTTGACTTATTAAAACGAATACCTGAGATCAAGTAAAAATTATCTACTTCCTCCTCTAATTCTTTTAGAGATTGCTTTGAAGTAGATAACATAAGCAGTATGTCATCTGCAAATAACATAATTTTAGAGTTATATTTTCCATATACATCAATGCCTGTTATTTTTATATTCGACCGAATTAAAGAAGCAAATAGTTCAATAGCCAGTGCAAATAATATGGGGGACATAGGACAACCTTGCTTTGTTCCTTTTGTTAGAACTATAGACTCAGAAGTGAATGGTCCTAGTTTTACATATGCTAAATTATTTTTATATGTATTCTTTATTAATGAAACAAATGTAGAAGGGAAGTCATAGAGAATTAAAATCTTGAACAGATATTCCCAATTTAATGAATCAAATGCTTTCTCTATGTCCAATGTTATTAATAGGGCTTCCTGATTTTGTCTGTTTAGAATCTCTATAAGTGTCAGTACTCTTTGAATATTTATAACATGTATCAAGGATTTTTTAATTCTATTCGCTGTAGTCGACATAAAGATTTTATAATCATTATTGAGTAACGATATCGGTCTATAAGAATTTCACTGAGTAGGATCCTTATTTTCTTTTTCTATGGGTGTTATTAGTGAATACCTCCATGAAGGCAGAATTATATTATGAGTTTGAACTTCTAGCAAAGTTTTGTGAAATAGTGAGGTTATGGATGTTGGAAAATTTTTATATAATTCTGTTATAATGCCATCCATTCCAGGGGCTTTACTACTTTTGCTTTCTTTAATACCATTTGTAACTTCTTTGTATGTAATTTGATTTTGTATATCTGATTTCAACTTTTCAGGTAATTTCATAACTTTGGGAAATTTCAATTCTAGGTTTGGGTGATTGTTAACATTTTTATCCAAATCATAGTGCTTCATATAATGGAATTTAAATGCATCAAGAAGTTCACTTATATCAGAAACCTTTTTGTTATTTTTCCCTTCATGAATGATATTCGTAATATTATTTAGTCTAGATTGTTTCTTTATTCTGGATGCTAAGTTATGCATGTATCTTGATGAAGTGGTGTAAGAATTTAGTTTTAGTCTTTCCAAAGCTAGATTTGTTTTATGAGTAAGAATTTCATTATATTTTTTATTTAAATCCTCAATTGTTTTTTTTATTATCAGTGGTGTTTGTTAGGTCAGTGTTTGTAAGATTTATGATCTTCTTTTGTATATTGTCTAATTCTGATTCCCATTCTTTTTTTTTTATTTCTATACCACACAATAATTTTACCATATAAATAGACTTTTAAAGTGTCCCATATCATTATTATATTTAATTTTTCAGTATAATTAGTGTCTAAGAAAAAATGTAGTTCTAAGTTTAGCCAAGGTTTAAATTCTTTTAATTTCGTAATATAGGCTGGTATTCTTGTTAAAAAAATTATTTTTTTAAATCTATTTGAATTTTGAGAATAAGAGCATTATGATCTGAAATAGGACAATGAATTATTGTAAAATTTACTATTTTTGTATTTAGGTCTTGTGAAACATAAATTTTATCTATTCTAGTATGGGTACTGAATCTATAATCTTGATGGGAAAATAGTAAAGAGTTATTTTCTTTAAATTTATATGTCAATTAAATTATGAATCTCAATCCATTTATTAAATAATTTAGCTATTGGCTTAAGACGTATGTTTCTAATATTTGTAGTTTCCGAATTGTCTAAAATACAATTAAAATCTCCATCCATTATCAGATTACCTTTATACGTGCTACTTATAAAGTCTAAATGTTTTTTTGCAGTTCCAGTACCCATACCAGGAATCCAATATAAGTTTACTAATGTCCAAATTCTATTATTATATTTTATGATAACTATTGTTAAGTGGCCTTCTTTATCTTCGTAACTGTAAATAATTTGAGGATTAATAATGCTTTTTTTCCACAAAGTTATTACTCCTCTTGTTTTTTTTTTATGTGAGGAGTGGGCTAATATTAAGTATTCATTTGAGTTCCAGATATGTTTATCAGTTGTATTAAAGTGAGATTCTTGAAGAAATATTACTTGTGCTTTATTAATTTTTAGGTATCTTAATAAATTTGATCTTTTGTTAGGGTTATTCAAGCCATTAACATTTATAGAAAGCAATGTCAGATCCATGAAATGTATTTAGTTCAGCAATAGTTGTGATCGAACCCAACCCAGTACTCTATTTTGATAAATAGATTGCTCGAGTGACTCTTCTTTCCTATCCTTTTCTGTTGTTAGATATATGTTGTATTCTAATTCAGGCCTATAAAAATAAAAAAGTTAAATACAAAGTCAACTACATCTAATAATAAAAAATAGTAATACAATATAGTCCTACTAGACATGGAATGATATACATTCCCAATTTGTTAGATAAAAAAGGATCCAACAGATTGTCCCTCATACCTTAACAGCAAAGAATTTCTGTGAGTTCCATAATGATTTACTGGAGATATGTTTCCAATAAAAATTGTTTAACTATAGTAGACTTTAATAGAACAGTATTTTGAAAGATACATGTTTAACACTTAATACCAGTATAAGCGAAAAATATTATCAAACTATATGATTCTATAAATCAAGTAGCATAAATACATATACCATTTCCATACACACTTACTCATTAAATAAGGATAATAACTCTACATGTTAAATAAGCAAAGACAAAATCAAATCTAGGAGATGACTAAGTGTATATAACTAAATGTTATACCTTGTTATAGGTAATAATAACCAACATGTTGCTTATCTAAATAATTATATCACAGAACTTATATATTTGTTATCAAGTATCTTTTTAAACACAAATTAAACTTTTAATATTAAAAATTTTGAGAAGGCTTTGTTTAATTTTAGGAGTAAAAAAAATGTCCTATTTAGAAATAAATATCTATTTGAAGCATGTACAGTCATTATGTTTACAAGGATGACTGTTCCATATAATAGATATTTATAGACCTAATCTAGTCATAAATTCCCAAAACGTCTTTCAGCATGGTCAATAAAAACAATTCAAAGTTTACCATTTGAATTAAATATTTGATTCTTTACATATGTAGAGTTTGAGATTATTATTATAGTGATCTGTTTTACTTACGTTTGCAGAGAGCTCCATCTTGTGGTACAATTAATAATTGTCTAATTTCCTTATGATTTACTCTAGTAGACAACATTGTACTTGAAAAGGACTAATAATATGATGCCATTTGTGTGTATAGTAAACTTGGCATTTATGCACTATTACAACCAAGCTTCAGACCCAGCAACTATGTTTGCAATGGAAATTTGGTTATTGTATCTATAATAAAGGAATCTACTCTTAGCTTTAAAACACCTCGACCTCAGCCCCAACTCTGTGGGCCTATTTTATTTTCAGTGTATGGTCACCAAATAATGTATCCCAGTCTTATACAAAAGTGTTTGACAGCACTTTCTAATAACAGCTATTACAAATGAAAAACACACTGATATTGCAATCAAAGTGTTTGAAGATAAAATAAATATTTAAAAAACTATTGACCCTTCTAACATAGCATTTTTATAACCTTACACTTTTAAATATGTAGGTAAGTCTGGCACAGTGCTACTGAATGTCAATAAGCTGTGCGGTAACAATGAGATACATTCAAGCTGATTTTCAATATTTGTGGATCTTACAAATCTACCCAAATATATAAAACAAGTGTTTCCTAGTGTTTCTGCCCTCATAAAGAGTGTGCATAAAGAAACAGAGATATCATTTCCAAGAGTCAGAGCTTACAAACTCAGGTGATGACATCACTTAACATTAGTACTTCCTCTTCCCCTCTCTTCTATCACTCCATATCACATCGCACTCTTTTCCCTTCTCTTTATAATAATAACAAAAGTATGCTTATGTAAGGTTAAGTGTGATGTTTCTCAAGGACTGGAAGACCATTTAAAGCATCACAAAGTAGAAATGCTTTCTGTCTATTGGTTTTCCAGTTTCAACAAGAGATATTCATGATAACCAGAGCAAAGGTATTCTTTAGTCAGATTTTTAGATAAAATAATAAGATGCACCAATTAAGGTATTGGAATGAAAAGCTTCAGACAAAGATTTAAATGTTGACACTTCCTATTGGCATAATTATATGACCTTCCGTAAGTGATTAATTTTTTTGTGTTCTAAGGTCTTACATTTAAAATGAATGTGAACATTCCAATGGGAATCATGGTTAGTGAAATACAAAATTAGAAACAATATAAAGAAATCATAAGGAACTATGCACTGTAACAGGCACAATGCCTATTATCAGTTAATACAAGTTCTGTCTTTGTTACCTATATCCCCCCCTACCCTAAAAGCATAATTTCTTCTAACATCTTGATATAAAGAAAAACTTCCATCTTCAGGTATTTCTTAAACAAAAACCTTTGTTTTGTCAGTAAAGTAGCAAGACCATATTAAGTATGCAGGGCTTAGTAGTTCTAATATGTGAGCAACAATAGAATGCCAAATAACTATCTCTGATGGGAAGTTAATGTTATCTCTCTGTCTTCTTTTCACAGGTTAAACAAGTTTTGTGCAACATTTAAAACTGTTTCATAAGTCATGCCATTTAAGTATTTCACTGATATTCATGCATACATTGCTACATTTGTTATACTCTACAGTGCAATTTTCCCATGTCAATTTATATGTTTGAATAATAGCTTAGTAAAAATCTTTGTAAGCTCTTCGTTGAGCCAATACCCAGATAGACACAATGTATTCCGTGGAGTCATCACCTCAGGAATTGTGTGGGATGCATCGGTATACTACACCGTATGCATCCCTGCACATACATATTTTCATTAAAGTCTGTAGATGCAGCCCAATGTTACTTCCATGTTCATATCAACATGTGCAAAATTCATAAATTATACTTGGTGACATCAGTATAAGTAAACACAAACAAAGCAGACTACCATATTCAACCATTGGAGTGTATATGCACATTAATTGTATTACTTTTCACATTTGCTAGTGTCTGCTGACATCCTTAATGTTACTGAATACTGGATAACCCCCGTTACACATTGTGACCCTCCTTATGTCTTATTACTACTTTTCTCAGTCCTGCTTCATGTAGTGCATTTGTTCATTCTCTTCATTACACTGCTTCTGCCAATTTACTAAACATCTGACCTTTTAAACCATAAGCAGTCTTACTACCACAGTATTACTAGTCTGCGACAATTAGTGTAAAAGAGCTCTGTCGTGGTTCAGTGGACATGTTCAAATGTATCAGTCCATCAGTTAAAAATCACATTTTGTAAAATGTCAAAAACAACTGGAACTAAAAAGAACTAGTGAAATGTGATTTCTTTACTTGCCGTTAACACGGCATACTAATATAATGTTAAAAATATTATTTGTGGGATAAGGAATGTAAAGCCATCATCTCATAATTTATTTAATTATGTCCTATAGCTGTTTGTTATAAAAGAATATATGAAAATCTTGCCAAGAATATATCAAGTGCCCAGAAAGCTGCGAACTGGTTTGGTGCCCTCAGGAGCTCGTGACACTCTTCTAATCTATACCGTTCATTCGTACTTCACCAAATGAACACTGAAATTTGAAATACAGTGTATTTAATGGACACAGATGTACACTAAGCTTTAACCAGACATATGTTATTGTCTCTTAACATATTTATCTATTCATTTATTTTAAACTTAAATTTTTAATCGCAAGAGAAAACTTTTGTATGTATTTACAAAATTAAACTTCGAAGCAGTCACACATGTATTCATGTCATATCACCCCCTCCCCACCTCTCTATCTCTATGATCATGCCAAAAATAAGATCTAATCTTTATACAACTGTTAACCACTGTTACCTATCAGTAATATAACTACTAGTTTTTCTTTTGTATTAAATTAAGCTTATAAACACATTTGTAGTAAAGGAAAAAGAGAGAGAGAAAAATAATAACAGTACGGAGAAAATAATAAAGAAACAAAGGGTAATAAGCATGAAGAGAAATATTAGCAATAAAACAATTAAAATCAAATGTTATACATACGTTTAGTTTACTTTAGAGTGTGTTTCATTATTTAGTTGAATCTTTGAGAGAACTTGTAACTGCTATATTTTTTGATTCAGTTCTTTGTTTCTTCTTCTTGACATCAGTCCAGGAATTTTTCTCCGGAGATCTTTTTAAAGAGAGAGATGATGCCCAGTCCATTTCCTCTGGAATTGTTATTATGTTATTATTTTTGATGAAAGAAGTTGCCTCCTCTAGATTGTTAAAAGTTCTCATTTCGTTTAAGTGAAGGATCTTAATTTTTGCAGGATATACAAGTTGTGCTTTTATTTTATTTTGTTTAAGCAGTTTAACAAGAGGCCATGTTTTTTTTTTCCTCATTTCTAGACCTCTGGTAGAATAGTCATTATCAAATCTTATTTGATGATGTTTGTATTTCAAAGGACTTTTTCTCCACGCTGATTTAAGTACAAGTTCTTTATCAATATATGATAGAAATTTTACTACTATTGATCTGGGATAAGCACTGGGTGAGGAAGACATAGGTTTACCTATGGCTCTATAAGCCCTTTCTATGCCACTACATAGCCCTTCTTTTAAGTCCGACATTTCAGGTAGCCAGGAGTTTTCAAAATAAAATTATGTCCTCACCTTCGTTTTTCTCTGGAAGACCAAATATTCTGATGTTTGTTCGTCTTTCTCTGTTTTCTAGGTCATCTATCTTGTTAATTAGCCAGTTGTTCTGCTGCAAAAGGAAATTACTTTGAATTTCTTCCTCTTTCAGTCTCCCATCTATATCACAGAGAGGAAATTTCAATGTCTGAAATTTTTGTTTGTTGTTGCTGCAATAATTCTCTGAGAACATCAGTTTGTTTTTGACATTTTTCGCTTAGATTTTCAAGGTTGTCTTTAAAACCATCCATTTTCAAGGAAAGCTCTTGTAGTGTGGAAGATATCAGCTGGATCTCTCTTCTCAAGGGTGTTTCAGAGAGTGAATTCTTTGAGTTGTTCATATCCACAAGTAATAGTATTCTCCAGGTTGATTTGACAGGAAAATATTGAAGAAAAGATACCAAAATGTATATCCAGCTAGTATAAAGGCTTATCAATAGTATTTAGTTGTTTTTGTTTGATAAATTTATTTTTTTCCTGTTTTTTAAGCTGATTTTGTGGAGCTCTAAAAAAAATGCTGTTACCAGTTGGCCATCTAGGCTCCGCCCCCCCCCCCGAACCTTTGGGTTTTTGATTCCTCTAGATGCCTTTAACCAAATAGGCTGGGGGACTACTGGGGGGACATGAGGAAGAATGAAATTGGCTAGCACAGATGCTAAGTGATGGTAAGTACATAACTTCTAAACCTGATGTCCATTTCATTCTTCCTCACTTTTGGGTCAGAGTCCCCATCTATGTAATTTCATGGGTGGCCCTTACAGAAGGATATGCTGGAGCACCGTGGAGCCAAAGGATGCTCTGCTTCTGGAAACAATGTTTAACTTATAGTGAGACACACAGGTATGTGGTTTGGACCAAGCTGCTGATGCACAAATTTCATCAGTAGAAGTTTTGGCAGGAACATCAGATGAAGTGGTCATAGATCTCGTTGAATGCACTTTTGGAGGACAGAGTAGTTGTATACCCTTTAAAGAGTAAATAGTACAAATGCAATTTGTAATCCATTTTGAAAGTGTAATCTTTAACATTGCCTGGCCTAAATGATTGGATGAGAAGGATATGAATAATTGTTCAGACTTTCAATATTTCTTTGTCCTGTGCACATAGAAACACAACTGCCTCTGAACATCAAGGAGATGTAACATGTAGTCACCTTTGTTGGAATGGTTTGGGAAGAAAACTTGTAATTAGATAGTCTGGTTGATATTTGTCTCTGTAGCCACTTTAGGCATGAATGTAGGCTTAGTTCATAAAGATACCCAGTCTTTGTGGAAAATAATGCATGGAGACTTGGATGGTAGTGCTTGCAATTCAGATACCTATTTTGCAGAAGTTATAGCTATGAGAAAAAACTGTTTTCCACGGTAAACATTTTATATCATAAGAATCTGGCTGGTTTGAAAGGTTTTTGAGTGAGTCCCTGGAGGACAATATTCCGGTCCCATGGAGGAGAAGGTTTGTTTGATTGGTGGCCTCAGTCAGAAGACTCCTTTCAGAAAAGTTTTACATAGTTTAGAAGCAAAGGTAGTGCCTTTTCCAATGTGTAAGTTTGAAATTGCTGCTACTTGCAATTTTATAGTAGAGAAACTAGCACTAACACCATCCTGGAAATGTGAAGCTAGAAAAAGAAATAGATCTGATATGGAGGGTGAAAAAGGGTTGATATTTCATTTGGAGGCCCAAATTGAAAACCTTTTCCACTTGCTACTGTAAACCTTTTGTTTGGAAGGCTTTTGGGAGGTTAGAATAATCTTTTGGAATCGTGAGGCTAGGCTAGACTTGTTTATAGTCATTGTAAGTGGAGAAATCAAGCGGTTAGCCATAGAGACAGGAGAGGGGAACTATACCTGACAAGGCCAGAAGGGGACAATGGGAATTAGAGTGCTCTTTAATCTGCTGGCTTTCTGTAGAACTCTTGGGATTAGTGGTATGGAAGGGTAAGCATATAGGAAACCTGAAGGCCAGTCGTGGACTAGAGCATCCCTTGGGGATTCCTCGACTGAGGGGATCAGAACAAAATGCCTGCTGCACTTGTAGTTTAGGGGAGAGGCGAACAGGTTGCAGCAATCGTACGGACTCAGAAGGGACCTGCTGAGTCTTTCTGCTAGTACATTGGTCTCCCTGGGAATGTGCATTGCAAGAAGAAAGTGGTTTGAAGAAATCACCCAGTCCCACACTCTCATGGCCTCTCTGCACAAAGGGTATGAATGAGTCCCTCCTGTTTGTTGATGTACCAGACTACTGACATGTTGTCTGTATGAATTGCTATCATCCCCAGAGGGAGGCAGTTTTGGAAGGCTTGCAACATCAGGAGAACTGCTCTGATCTCTAGGACATTTATATGCAATTTGGTCTCTGTTTGGGACCACATGTCTTGGACCATTCTTTCTTGATAATGCCCCCCCCCCCACTCCCACCCCAACAGGGAAGCATCCATGGTCACTGTGGCTGTGGGAGGAGGAGGAAGAGAAAATGGTCTGCTTAGATATAGGTTGTCCGATAGACTCCACCACCGGAGAAGGCATTTGCAAACTGGGGTTAGTTTGACAGGTACAGATAAAGGATGGAACAGAATGGACCATTGAACTGCAAGGGTCCAGTGCTGTACTCACATGGAAAACCTTGCTAGAGGTACCAGAAGTGTAGCTAATGACATCAAACCTAGCACTCTTAGAATTAGCCTTGTCGGAGGAGCTGGCATGTCCAGAAGAGTTTGTACTTGTTGCTTCAGAGATATCACACTTTGTTGAGGTAAGGCTGCTACTTGTGTATTTGTGTTCAGTTTGACTTTGTTATGTTTATCATGCTGCCCAAATGGTTGAAGATCTGCAGTAGATACTCTGTGGCCTGGAGCAGTTGATGCTTTGTTGGTGCTGTAAGGAGCCAATCATCCAGATATGAAAACACTTGGAATCCTTGTAGTCTTAGGTGAGCTGCTACCACTTCCATACATTTTGGTAAACACTCAGGGGTTGTGGTGAGACCAAAGGGCAGGGTGCTGAATTGATAATGATTGGCTCCCAGACAGAAGCGCAGATGTCTCTTGGACTGTCTTTCTATTTAGATATGATAGTAGTACGTGTTCTGGAGATCTACAGAGCACATCCATTCATCTTTGTGTAGAAGCTGCAAGATGGACTGTACTATAACCATATGGAACTTTGACTTGGATTTAGTTTGCTTAAATCTAAGATCAGTCACAGGTCCCCTGTCTTTTTTGGCACCAAAATGAAGCATGAATAAGTTATATACCCTTGTTGTTCAGTCAGGGCCTTTTGGCTGGCTCTTTTTTCCAGAAGTTTTTGAACTTCTTGGAAGGCAAACTCCCTCTGACTGGGTGGCATGTCGGGAAGATTCCTTCTGAGACTTGGAGATGGAAGGGAAAAGGGAATATAACAACCGCTGGATATTATGTTTAGGACCCAGAAATCATTTGTTAGCTTTGTTCAGTCATCTAGGTGCAATGATAGATGGCCCCTGACTGTCTCCAGAGCAGGACAGTCGGGCAACGCTTCAGGAAAACTGATAGGGCTTGTCAGAAAAAGGTTCTCTGAAGCCCTGATATTTGCGTACCCACTCTGCCTCTTAGGTGGTATCTGCCTTTAAATCTTCTTCCACTGTCTTTGGAGGAGAAATGTGCTTGAGGATCCTGGAAAGGCCAGTAAGATTTTTTTGAACCGCAGTTTCTTACCTCCTCGTTGGTTCCTTGAAACGATCATTTGAGGAGTATAAAATTTGATCCCTAGCAGAGACAAGGTCTTTTCCTCCTGCTCACTTTTGAGTGAGAGTTTCCTTGACAGATGGTCTAAAGAGGAAGGAAAGACTCCTTAAAGGGTTCCATAAACCCTCGCAGCCTCATCCAGGCATGTCTCCTTAAGGCTATGCCTGTTCCGATTGCTCTAGAGATGCCCTCTGCAGCATTACAGATTAACCTCATTGTGGAACCTCATTGTGGAATTAGGGAAGAAAGAGTGACCAGTTGGGGAGACACCTTCTTGAGATCCTCCTCTGATAAGTTCTCTGTAAGAGAATTGGTTAGCTCTTTTACCAAGTCTCTTTGTAGATAAGTAAAATGTGCCAGGTAGTTCAAAACTCTTAGCCTGAAAGTGGCTGAGATGTAATACAGTTCACATGCCTGTTCCAAAGCCTGGAAGACTCTGTTCAGTTGATGGACGTGGCACTCTGCTCAGCCAGCTCCTTCTTTGTGGCCCGCTGACACCACAATAGCATCAATGGGCCCACCTTTGCTCCAATGAAGTCTGTTACTAGATGGGATTAGATACTTATCTGCAAGCTTTGGAATGGGCTCCACAGTGTTGGGTTCCTTCCATGTCTGGTAGGAAACTAGATCAATAAGTTCATCCACTGGAAGGGAGGTTACCCAGGACTTAGATGGGCCCACCCCAAAGGCATCCAGAAACACCAACTCCTCAGAAGAAGGAGGTTGGGAGGACCATCCACCTTTTTGCCTCAATATTTCCAGGATGTCTACAAAGTAGACATCTCCAGTGGGAAATCTTAGGGAGCCCTCTCCCTCATGGAAATCGGTGTCCTCAGTTAAAAACTCCAGAGGGGAGTCTAAGTGCCTCATCTTGCACTTTTTCTTGCGATGTACCTGTTCTGCAGGGGGTTCAGGAATCAGAAGAATGGGAGGTAGTAGTAGTCTGAAGGCTTGTACGGGGGCTGACCTAAGACAGGATGCATGGGATCAGGGCTCAGAAGAGATGTAGACTAGGTAGGATCTGGGGGAAAAGTGGACACAGCTCTAAGTCAAGAGAAAGTCCTCTCTACCACCTGAAAAGCTGACGGATTTGAGGAAACCCTCACCCTCTCTCCCAAAACTGAAGCCGCCTGGGGGGAAAGGAGCAGAATCTACCTCAGATCCGAAGCTTTCAGATAGTATTGGACCCGAACTGCCTAAAGCCAAGGCTCGCAGGGAGGGGATGGATCTGACAAGGTTAGACCAAAAGCCTGTCCCCAGAGGTCAGTGCTGACATCCTGGATCCAAGACCCGCTCTGATCTGACGGCACTGGAGCCAAGCCAGTCTGGGACCCTGATCTGATGGCATTGGAGCCAAGCCAGTCTGGGACCCTGATCTGATGGCATTGGAGCCAAGCCAGTCTGGGACCCTGATGGAGTCATGGAAATCATAATCTTTGGTTCTGTCAATGACTTTCTCTGAGAACCCAGATCCAGGAGTTCTGAAGCAACAGGTTGGATCATAAGAGGAACGTGAAAAGAAGGTGTTGGAAACCTCATGGATCCTGGATGGGACAGAGATGGTAAAAATCCCAAATCTATATGTGCTTTCAGAAAACTCCATATCATCCTGTCCATGTCTGATTGAAGAAGATTCCGGGATGATCTAGAGGAAGCCGAAGAATGTATGGATTTTGTTGGTGAAGAAATCTTGGAGGTATGAGCCAGAGATACATGTTTAGGCACCAATACTGGTGTTCAGGTCAGAGACCTCAGATCCAAGGAGGACCATCTTGTGGTAGAAGGACTGTATGAACACTCGTAAGATCCAGTAAAAACAATGGATCTGTAGTTTTTTCTGAAGCTGGTTTCAGAACCAAGGAGGCTATCAGATCTGATAAAACCTTAAACCTACTCAGATCTGAGAACTTTGGAACCAGAAGTCTTTGCCTTTTCTCAGCATGAGCAGAATCCCCTAGGGAAGTTGAGGAGGCTGTTCTATTAAGCTCCTTCGAGTGCAATAGCTTAATGGGAGTTTGAGCACCAGAAGCTGGGAATATCTCTTTCAAAATCAGCTTGTTCATACAGTTGAGAGGGTGCGCGGATTAAAGGTTGTGCGTATATTACAATCAGCCTACAGATGCTCTAACCACAGTACATCAGAATTTGGGATTTTGTGCTCACACGAAGTGCACCTTTTAAACTCCACTGGTTTATCTGGTTTATCTGACATCCTGTCAGGAAAGCCAACACACACACACACACACACACACACACACACACACACACACACACACACTCTACATAGATAATACTACCAAGATTTACAGGGTCTAGAAAAAGCACAAGAAATAACTATTTGAAACTTTTTTTTTTTTTTTTGGTGAAGCAATTAAAAAGTGCGAAAGCACTGAGATGAAGCGAAAGGAAGGGTGAGGTCCCTAACTCTCAAAACAAACTATGGGGGGGAGTAGGAATAGCAAGAAAGGTTTCTTAAGATTATAAAAATAGTCACAAAAGGAAACTGTGAAAAATTTAAAAGTATAGTTAAGAAATAGCCACTTATCTTTTCCACACAAAATGCACGAGAGCTACAGAACACATCTGTGTTGAATGGCGGCAAATGAGATCTGAGGACTTAAAGCAGATTTGAGGCATTGTGGGAGAGGGAGGAGCTCAAGGCTCAGATCATAGTCTTGTAAAAGTGGCTGAATTGGATCCTAGGACCAAAAAGTGAGGAAGAATAAAATGGGCAACATCATATCTCCAAGTTAATATACATTTTGTGAAGAATAATCAGACATAATATTTTTCTGTAACAGGTGTCACCTGCAGGTTATGTTCATTAAATAAAAACACATTGACTACTGCATCTAATATCTAATACCACGGTGCTACTCTGCTTGTCATCACCATAAAAATGTGTGTGTGTGTGTGTGTGTGTGTGTGTGTGTGTGTGTGTGTGTGTGTGTGTGTGTGTGTGTGTGTGTGTGTGTATGTGTGTGTGTGTGTGTGTGGGTTAAGGATAAACATAATTCCATAAGGTGATATGAACTGCTTGGAAGCATTAAGTGTGAGATAACTGTTAAAATGCACACAGTTTTGGATGCACTCCTACACACCACCCAGAACATCTACAGAACAGAACTTCTCTTGAGGAAAGCAGAAGTAAATATGTGTATTAGACTGGCATTCCGAAAGACATGCGTGAATGGGCGCGCCTTCGTTGAAGGTTGGGCGTTGAACTGGCAGCTCGTCACCGTGAAAATCTACTGCCAATCATTAGTGGACCGGAGTTCCACTGTGGCGACCCCTAACCGGGAAAAGCCGAAAGACAGCAACAACAACCTGTATAGCAGTGATAAAAAAATTGCCAAAATGTACGTTGACCCGAGCACAAAGCAGTCAGCGGTAAGATTTTATTTATTTTATTTATATTTGCTCACCGGGAGTGTCCGACTGGACATAGGTCCATTTTCAGCGGAGGCCTGGGGAGAAAAGCTCCACAGTTAAAATAAACAGGCAGTAGTTACATTGGATTACATAGCGATTAACAATTTACATAGCAATTACTTACTAAGATAAGATAAGATAAGATGATAAAAACCCAAATTTATTGCAGCACAAAATAAGAATTAAGCACTTTCGTCCTTCACTAGGACTTCACTTCATCAGAACGGAAGACCTTCAATGGCTGCAGGGAATGCAGCACTGGTTCTTTATGTGGCATCTATTAGTACATCTCTCTGACTGCTGAGAACTGGCCGTTATAGCTGAAGATGGCAGTGGTTGCACACTGCACGCATGCACAGCCACTTAGCAGAGAAGGTATAGACTGTTCCTGAGATGCTCATACTGTCCATTGCTGCCTCAGTCCTTGGCTATAGACACTCACTAAGCCATAGCTGACTCACTTCTTGCTCCAATGTGGCCTCCATCCCTGGCTAAGAATGCTTAGCAGGCCATGGCAAATATTCATCTAGAGCTACTGTGGCCTCCACCCCTGAACATTGATGGATTTGTTGAACACATGGACAGGGCAGATGTTCATCTGGCTTCACTGTGGGCTCACCCCATGGGGCATCCCTCTCAGAATTCCATAGTTCATCCCAAGTCTATTCTCCTGTGGATGTTTCATAACAGACACATAGCCCTCCTTAATCATGCTGCAGTGTCAGTATCACACTGCAAAGGCCGCAGAAACATTCACGTACACACAGTTAACATGCTATTACATCCTCTAGACCACATGTCTCCATACCTGATTCTGCAGTGCAACATTGTACACACAGCCAGCTTTCCATCCCAGAAAGTCCCATAGCATCACCCAAGGAAATGATCCCTGACATCCAACAACACCAAGCTGTGTGTGTGTGTGTGTGTGTGTGTGTGTGTGTGTGTGTGTGTGTGTGTGTGTGTGTGTTCATAAGCACCACCCATGACCCTTTCACCTATGCTAACATTGCTGTCCTACTGTACACCTGTGCAGCCCACTGCTTTGGCTAATGTGGGTGTGTCAATATATGATGCAAAACAAGACCAGTCTCTGCACTGTAATACATAGCCTGAGTATGTCACTGCATATATTTTGTTCTGTTTGTCGTGTCATGACCTATAGCTGTTGAACAGATACCACCTTTTGCCAGTGCCATGATATACTGTGCACATCTCTGCACATGGGCCTGCTGTGGGCATTTCCTCCAATCACCCCTCACCTGGTTCTTCTACCACTGCTGGTACAGGTATGTCAACCAGTGATATGGAATCTCCTTTCTGTAACTGTTTTCACAGCACAGTGTTGTGCAGTATGGCACACAGATCAAGCGTCTTGCTGCACATCTCTGAGACATACTGTAGTGCACCAACAGATGTATCCAGGCAGCAGAAGTAAGACTTCAACACTACAAATATACATTCAGTGATGTCCCATGCCTACACCTTTGTTGTGTTATATACCATTCCTACCAGTGTCTGGGCTGTGGATGGGGGTTATCAGCCACGGCTCCAAGGTATATATTGCATCACCCATATGACACCATAGTAAACACCATTCTGACTGGTCTGCTATCTATGTTCACATGACCAGATGATCATCATATCTAGGGTTGGCAATGTGCATCTACCAAGTAGATGACCTTAAGCAGTATGAAATGCTGATATTGTTCATACATTTGCTTGCTGTTCGAATTATGGGAACTGCCTGCATGGCATACAGATAAGCTGCATATAATTTATTGTGCACTGCATGCCCACCAGGCAGTTGTTGGTATGGAAGCCTTTCCAGTGAATATATTGCTCCACATAGTGATCAGTATATCCACTGGAAAGGCTTCCACACCAGCAACTGTCTGGTGTGTACTGCATGCCCTCCAGGCAGTTGTTGGAAGCATTTCCAGTGGATATACTGATCACTCTGTGGAGCAGGTGGGGTATTGATGGCCATAGAAGTGAAGTCAATGACCATAAAATTTCAGGGAAATGGGCTATGTCACAGAATGCCTGTATAGCAGTGGTTCTCTCTTCTGCTGTTTGTAGAAATCAAATATGCTGACACACATAGGTATCAGCATTATATCTTGGAACTGGTGTAGAGTTATTTGGCTGAGATATACAAAACTCCTAGCATGTCCCTAGTTAGATGCAGAAAGGTCCCATACCCTCGTGTCCTCTAGGATAGGCTATCTATGCACCTCCCTCTTTGATCCCATGAGAGGGCAGCACAAGTCTGAAACTGCTGTATGATATCTCTGTCCACAGTGTAGCAGTCAACTATTTCTCAGTTGTGGAAGTAGTGGTATGTCAGCACTGACAGAAGGCAGTAGCACACCACATCATGGACACTGGTTCTAAAGCAGCCACTAACACCTGCTGAGCACCTAATATAGATGTCACTTCTAGAATATTAGTGCAGATAATACACCTGTTTTTATGTACAGACAAGTTGAGTGCCATGACTTATGGAACATTTTTCTATATTTCCAAATCCTTCTGCCATTAATCACTTCTATATAAGGTGGCTTTTATTGGGCTGTTAACACTAGTTTGTATGTCATATGCAGTTGTTTGTATGTGATGCGCACTGTGCAGTGTTTCCTGTTCTGGCATAATTGCACTACATGTTTCTGAACTGCACCACCTTGTGCACTGCCACTTACAATGTTCTATAGCTTAATGCAGTGCACTGTTTGTTTCTGAACTGCACCACCTTGTGCACTGCCACTTACAATGTTCTATAGCTTAATGCAGTGCACTGTTTGTTTCTGAACTGCACCACCTTGTGCACTGCCACTTACAATGTTCTATAGCTTAATGCAGTGCACTGTTTGTTTCTGAACTGCACCACCTTGTGCACTGCCACTTGCAATGTTCTATAGCTTAATGCAGTGCACTGTTTGTTTCTGAACTGCACCACCTTGTGCACTGCCACTTACAATGTTCTATAGCTTAATGCAGTGCACTGTTTGTTTCTGAACTGCACCACCTTGTGCACTGCCACTTACAATGTTCTATAGATTAATGCAGTGCACTGTTTGTTTCTGAACTGCACCACCTTGTGCACTGCCACTTACAATGTTCTATAGCTTAATGCAGTGCACTGTTTGTTTCTGAACTGCACCACCTTGTGCACTGCCACTTACAATGTTCTATAGCTTAATGCAGTGCACTGTTTGTTTCTCAATAACCCCAAATGGCAAGCAAGTGAAAATGGAAGGTGGACAAAAGTCAGGAGTCTTGATAGAAATCTTTAAAAAAAAAAAAGGACTGCAGGCAATTCAATTCTTTCAGTTCATTTCATGTTTTTTTAAGTTCAGCAGATGGACTAGGGAATCCTGTAATGAAAAAAAGAAACAAATCAGTCAGTTATACAAGCCAACAAACTTAGAGCTGAGATAAAAAAATGACCAAGCTAATAAAATATATCATGTTAAAACAGGACACACAAGCGACTGAGTGCTCAATTAAACAAAGTGACAATAACAGCAGACCAAGAGATAGATACACTGATGGAAACAAATGTCAGGCATCAAAAATTATAAAATATTACTAAATCATCCATACCGCCCAAAGAATTGTCAGACAACCATAGTAAATGACACCGTGTATTATGAAACTCTACAGAGGAAATTCTTTTCTCATATACTTCCCTACCTATAGCTTATTCTCTCAATCCTGACACTGCCATAAACAAACTTTACAACAAAAGGAAGAAACTTTTGCAGAAAAGAGGAAAATCCCAGGATGCAAAAAACTCCCTTACTAGCCTCAGTAAGAAACTGAGATGCCTCATAAAATCCTCCAAAGCTAGTTACGAAAATAAAATTGCCAAAGATTCCAAAGACAACTACAAAGCATTCTATAACTATGTCAAGAATCTAAATGGCAATGCTCAGATCTGCTCTGAGCTAAAACAGAATGGCATTAAATATACTGATCCGAAGGATATTGCCAATATCCTGGCAGATCGATTCAGTGCCAACTTCACCCCCCTCTCACCCCCTAAATGGCCCATCTCAATACCGGAAAATTGCCAAATTCCAGTAATAACGGCCACACAGGTACAAAACGCACTCTCTAAAGTCAAGAATACTGCATCCATGGGACCAGATGACATCTCGGGCTGTGTACTACATGAACTACAATATGAACTGGCACCTCACCTAAGTGTCATGTTTAATCATAGCCTCACTTCAGGTTTCGTGCCCACTGAGTGGGGCAGAGCTACAGTTATCCCAATCCACAAGGGGGGATCCACATTGGATCCTGGAAACTACCGTCCCATCAGTCTGACAAGCCTTATCTGCAAGGCCATGGAGCGTAATATCATGGAACTTATAAACAAAGACATTGGCAACCTTCAAACACTGGACTCCACCCAGTTTGGGTTTGTGAAGGGCCGATCTTATCTCCTGAACCTGACTGACTTCTTTGAATCAGTCTCCAGAGCCATGGGCAAGGATAAGGTGGTCCACACAGCCTATCTAGACCTTGCCAAGGCCTTTGACACCATCCCCCACTCTGGAATCATAGATAAACTTACTAAGTTGGGCATTAATCCCTATGTCACCTAATGGGTTGCTAAATGGCATACTAATAGAACCCACACTGTAAAAGTAGCCGACTCCAAATCCAGCTCCAGACAAGTGACAAGTGGAGTACCTCAGGGTTCAGTCCTGGGACCGCTCTTGTTTGGCATCTACTTCTCTGAAGTACAGGTCAACACTAAGGGACTCTGGGTAACAAAGTTTGCAGATGACTGCAAACTGGGAGTCATTATTGAATCCCCAAATGATGTGGATACTCTACAAAAGGGCCTTACAGAAACAGATGCTTGGTGCCAGAGCCGTGGGCTCAAGCTCAATGCCAAGAAATGTATTGTTATCCCCTTTGGGAAAAAAACATGTATCCATGAATTACCATATAGGTGTCAGTACACTAAACACAGAAAGTGTGATAAGAGACTTAGGGACACAGGTGGACAGTGGTCTCACCTTCGATAACCACATCGCCACAACAGTCAGGAAATCCTTCTATGTGGCACACCTCATCACGAAGGGTTTTTCATCCAGAAAAAAGGAGGTCATTAATCCCACTGTACTCATCCCTCATTAGACCCATTATAGAATACAACGCCCCATTTGGTATGTACCTCTCAAGACATCTGCAACAACTGGAAAGGCCTCAGAAATACCTCACTAAAAGAATCACAGGCCTAAAGCAGATGCCCTACGCTGACCGCCTTAAAAAACTCCAGCTATACTCTGTCGCATATCGTCTACTCAGAGGCGATCTCTGCTTAACATACAAGGCCATGTCAAACCCAGAGCTGTTGGACATGCTACACTTAAAGAAATCCCAATCCCTCAGAGCTACACACTCCAGGGATCTAAACCTTGTCATCACAATAAACAAAACATGCTGGAGGGATAGGTTCCTGACCCAGAGACTACCCAGACTCTGGAATAGATTGCCCATACATGTCAAGCAGAGTGCCTCTTTGGACCTCTTCAAGAGGAACCTTGACGATTGGATGGGAGAAAGGAATTCACCCCAGGGATCATGTCAGTCGCCCTGCTAGACAGGGGTCCAGGAAAGTAAATAATGTGGGAAGAAATAGCCAGGGAATTGTTATGGCTAGGCTTGTATAGGCCCTAGGGCTGATACCCTAGTACCAACCTATGAACCTATATGCAGAGTCTCTGTTTTCTAATTTTCAGCCTTATGCCTCTCAGGAATAATAATACTTATTTGTCAACAACATAGGCCCACTAGACACACAGTCCCTTTTCAGGGGGTGACCCAGGAGCAATGTCTGGTTAAGCAACTTGCTCAAAGTCACACAGTAGGCAAATGAAGCCTGTGGGAATCAAACCCTGTACCACAGGAACTACAGCTCACAGCCTTAACCCTGTGTGCAGTCAGCTTAAATAGCAGGTATTTTTCCATACTCTGCATCTTTCCATTCACAATACTTTCACATCCTATCCCCATGCCTGATCTTAGTGGCAATTAAGTCAGCTTTCTCTGCATCTCATTCTAACCCCTCTCAGTCTTTTCATATATAGATTACTCAACCTGTCTCACTGGACACCCATGGCTAAACTTTGCCTTCATTATACACTTATAACCACCATTTTCCTTCTGGTTAGCGCATTATATGTAATGGATCATTTCCCACCTGAACACCAACCTTTTCCTACTCTCACACATAGCCACCTAACATGACAATCCAAATTCCATTTTTCTTTCCCCAGTTTACAAAGTATCTCACATACATCTCAAACAAGCAATTCTTAATTCAGATTTATTCTAAAAGATAATGGAAACCCATTTAGTTTACTTAGCTTTGCCATTTTTTAATGAATTTTTATCTCAAAATTAAACTCTTATAATCAGGTGATATCCATATCAGTCCAGTTCCCCTCCAACAAATTTAATAGCAACAACTTACTATCCCTTGCAACAAGTTATAAACCAAACAGTACTGTCATCTTTAGACACCTAATAATAGGTTGTCCCAGCACATGTAGTATTAACGCATTCAAGCCTAAAACACCTTTTTGTTTATTTCCGTTTCACACCCATAGCTACTTATGGTGTCCAGATAATTTTTGGGCCTGACTTCTTTAACTAAGCAACTTACTGACTAATAGGGGCTATATCAGAACACTGAAAGTTCATATTTTCGAATGTTCTTACATCGACCCCTAATTAGCGAACGCCGACAACATCGAACATTCAGAACAGCGAATTTTTTCCTAGGGAAAAAAATTGCTGTTCAAAACACATACACACAAGACAAGCGCACCAAATAAACAGCAATCCACACACATACACCCAAAATCTTACAGCTAACCCTACACTAAACTGTACAGACACCACTAACTATCCACTTATCCTAACCCTAAGGTCCGTCACTATCGCACACTCACTTCACCCGCGCCCTAACCCTAACTCACCTAACCTGCCCTAACCCTCACGTCCACACAATCGCACACATACCTCCCTTGCACCCTATCCCTAACTCACCTAACCCACACCCAATCGCACACTTACCTGAACCTGACCCGTAACTTTCCACCACAGCGCTGAAAATAGCAAAATGACAGAAACGGACAACTGAATTCTTTCCCTAGGAAAACATTTGGTTTCGCTGAATAGGGGTCGATGTAAGAACATTCAAAAGTATGAACTTTCGGTGTTCTGATATAGACCCGACTAATAGACTAATAAAAGGCAGTATTAAAAAGTGCAAGGAGTTATTAACACAATGACACTGTTAATCTAGGACATGCTGCAGTAGAGAAATTAATCACTGTTTTTCATTTTTTATTAATATTTGTGTTGATATTTTCATAATTGAGTACCCTGTATGTTACTGAGGGGTATGGTGTGATATGCCATTGTGGGAGACAGAAAAATTCATTATTACTGTCCATTTATATCACACTATACATGAGATGCTGAAAATTATTTGAGAGTAATTATGAAAATAAACAATATTTCCATGTGTGTGTAATACTACTAAAACCAAGTAACTTATAAACTGTTGCATGACATTAGGTGAAAATTTAGATATTGTTCAAGAAAAGTCAATATTTTCACTGTAAGTTTCATAAAATAAAGTGTTATACAGAAATAAGCAATTTCTCACCAAAGCAGCAAAGATTTCAATAGCAAATTCCCACCTTATCTCCACCCTACTTTATGCCTCTCCAATATATACCACCTAAGGCAATGTGATCTAAACAAGCTAGAGACCTGCTACAACAAAATCGCCAAATTCGCCACAGGGGCATCCTACCATAGTCACCACTGTCTGTCACTTGCTGAACTGGGCTGGCTTGAACTCCCTCACCTCCTTCAGTGGTATCAACTCTCACTCGCCCACAAACTAGTAAACCATCCACTAAATATCCTATCCCTCCAGAATCTACTCCAACCCTATCGCACTACCAGACCACTAAGATCCAGCAGCAAAAATCACTTGCAGATCACTAAAGCCAATAACTCTGCTGGTGAAGCACTATTCTCTTGCGCCATAGCCAAATTATGGAACTCACTCCCACCCACAATTACCTCCATACCATCATGCACCCACTTCAAAACTTTACTAAAAGTGCACCTAAAAACAGGCTGGCTATGCCCTTGCAACTCCCACTCTAATATCACCCACCCCATCCAACCACTACCTTTCTTTCCACTCCACTAACTACCTTGATTATAGCAAGCTCAGATGCTCATAAGCTAGTACTTATTATACAGCACAAACTACTTCTTCTTGTAACATTTGTTAATGTCTGGTATGCACTTCACAGATAAAGATTCTAGTTGTCTACTGATGTACTATGTTCTTCATCTGTAAATATGTTGTAAGTAATTGCTATGCAAATTGTTATTCACTATGCAATTCAATGTAAATACTGTCTGTTTATTTTAACTGTGGAGCTTTTCTCCCCGGGCCTCTGCTGAAAATGGACCTACGTCCACTCGGACACTCCCAGTCAACAAATTTAAATAAATAAAAATAAATAAATAAAATGAGTGACATTCACATTTATTTATATTGCTAAGTATATAAGTAAGCGTATGTCTTCATCATTATCATAATCAGCCGCCTTTTCCCCATTTTTTCTACATGGGGTTGGGGTATCATGCTAACTGTCACCATCTCTCTCTTTATTCAGTGCCACACTCCTGCCTTCTTTAACACTCATGTCTCACTGTTGCAGATCTTTTTTCACACAATCTATCCACCTCTTTGCTGGATGCCCTTGTTTCTTTTTACCTTCTTCCTCTCTGTCCCAAATTGTATTCACCAGATAGTCTTCTGCTTTTCTGCACATATGTCCAAACCACCATAATCTGTTCTCTTTGATCTCTGCAGTTGGAACTACTTTGGCTTCTGCTATTATGTCCTCATTTCTTCATCTGTCCCACAGTGGGCATCCTACCACTCTTCTCAGGCACTTCATTTCCATCACTTCTATCTTCTTCATCTGCTTTGCCTTTACTTCCCACGTTTCTGTACCATACAGTAGTGCTGGACTCACCACTGTCTTGCACACCTTACTTTTCAGCTTCTTTGACATTCTTCTGTCATATACTACACCTGAGGCTCAATGCCAGTTGGCTGCAGCCCCTCTGATTCTAGCTTTGACCTCTTCATTCAGACTTCCCTTCCCCCATTACCACTGTATTATCTGTGCTTTGGTTCATCCCATGCACCTTCAGTTTTGCATTTCATTCCCCTATCCTTTGCTAAAGTTCTTGCTCAGAGTCTGCCTGTAATGCCACAACATCTGCATGCAGCAACTTTGTTGATCTGTCCACTCCAACCTGTTTGCTAATGTAGTCCATCACCAGTATGAACAACACTGGGCTCAGAGCTGAACCGTGGTGCACACCCACTCCTACTGGGAGCCCCTCTGTGAGGCCGAACACTGTTTGTACTTGAGTCATTGTGTCCTTGTACATAGTCTGTACTAATTCTACCAATGTTTCTGGGACTTTGAACCACCACAGTACTGGCCAAGTAATTTTTCTTGGGACCTTGTCACATGCTTTCTCCAAGTCCAGGAATGCCCATTTGGACTCTTTCCTCATCTCTAGCTTCTTCTCAACTATCTGTCTCACTGGAAACATTGGGTCAGTTGCATGTACAACACAAAAGGAAGGCCACTGAAACTAATGCACTGGCAAAACATGTCTTAGCTACAGATCAAACCCATGCTTTTGAGTTTACAGTGATAGAACAAGTTCATGAAAATGAAAGAGGTGGGGATATTAGAAACACCACTGAGACCTCGGAGACACGTTGGATAATTAGATTAAGGGCGGACTGGGGAAAAGGGTTGAATGATAGAATTCCAATACAACCCATTTTAAAGAATAGAAGTCTGTTCAAATAAATAGCATGGATTTCTATAGTTATGTTTTCATAAATGTTTTTTATGTAACAATGAATGTTTCAAGCTATGTTGAATGTTATAATATTATAATAGTATTTACAGGAATGTTTTTATTTTTAGGAATAATTTTAAGGGACAGATGAGCATGTGTATATATGTAGTTGCTTGAGCAAATGTAATTTAAAGCATTGGACAGGCAAGGGTTAAAACACTTTGAAGCAGGATTTAATTGAGTAAGCCTGCTTATAGGTTCATGACTGTATGAATTGGTTTAAAGGAAGGTGTGTTAGCGTAAAGAATTTTTATGAAGGTCTGAAGAAGTTGTGTTTTGAGACCACGAAAGCGCTAACCTTATTCACTGTTTTTAACCAGTTATTTTACTATTAAACCTGCTTTTGGATATTTCAGCAGTGGTCTGACTTTTTGTTGCTGTTGGCTGTTACGCTAGATGGTGCTGTGTATATAATTCTACTTATCTGTTGCTCCAGCGTCTCATTTACACAAGTGGCTGTTTGGACTTTGTGTGTATATACTTTGTTTTTCTTTTTCATCTGGCTACTTGTGACAATGGCTGATGATAGGCACATTGGAAATACCTCTGTGGAAAACATACAAGGACATAATGTGGAACTGGACTATAATCCAGGTATGAAAGATCATTATGATGGCTGTAAATGGATAGCTGAATGTATGCTAAGAGAAGTTAATCCTCTATTAAACAAAACTTGTTTAGGTAGCAATAGAGGAAATGTACTACCTGATATAGACTATACGCAGTTTATCAGAGATATGCATAATATAGAGGATGCTTTATATAAGCTTAAGAGACTGCGGGCACAGAGGTTCCATATGGAAGCCTGCTTGAAGCATAAAGTAATCCCTAGAGGCCTGAGAATATTAAAAATGCCAACACAGAGAGAATGACAAGTAGAACTACTCTCACATTGGCAGCAATTAAATCTGGAAATAAGATTTAACTACATGGATTTATTGATCGAGTATGGTGTAAAAGAAGAGGCACAAATCTCAGCAGAGATATATAAGAAGGAGCAGGGTTTCTTTATGGTGTATCCGAGAGAGGTGGTCAAAGAAAAATTGGATGTCTTGTTGGAGTCTGTTAATGTGTATGAGAACAAATTGCTGAGGCAAAAATTCAATACATTAGAGAGAGACATTCAAGATTTTAAGATGGGCCATGTATTTGTATGGCCTAGATCGCATAACCATACTATAGAAGATAGCGATTCCACCTTAAAACAGCAGATGATGTCAGAAGTGGGGCGGAATGACAGGCTGGTCATTTCGGTGGAAAATAATCAGTTTAGTGAGGAGGAAAAGCAAGGCACAAAGTGGAAGAAAAATGCGCCTCAAGCCGTGCTGATAGAGAAGACCACACCTGTGGAAATGAGAGATAAACCACATTATCATTCTCTGAGAGAAAGCAGCATTCAGCAGCAAGACAATGAACTTTCTATTTTAAATGGGAGAACAGACGAGCAGGTTAAAGTTGTACAAGGCCAAGATGAGCATGGCCAGGTTCTTCCAACACTTCCTACACTTCCTATGTGGTTAGAGAAACGGTTCAAGCAACAAGGTCGGTCCAGCAGCTGAAAGAAGAGGAAATGTTTGCAGGGGTCGCCAATGGAGGGACAATCGCTAGCGTGGAACATTTCCTCATGGGCGTTGATGAAGAATGAGTATTCCCTTTTAGGTAAGGGTCTTTTGTTCATACCCTCACAACCCCTAGAGGTAACAGAAACTGTATTGGACTTAAAAATGTTTAATAGAAATGTTTTACTAAGGATGTTATTTAAAGATGGTGGAGATAAAATGCAGATAAAAAGTTTAAAAAAATCATAGTGTGTTTATGGCAACAAGTCATCCATTGGTTGAAATGTTTATAAAGCTGTGTGAAAATGATGTTTTTGATAAACTGGAACTAGAGAGTAGTCATAATAAATAGCACAATATCAGTAAACAAGAATCAGAGGCGTTGAGAAAGTTAAAACAAGATGAATCAATAACTATAAAGTCAGCAGATAAGGGAGGGCCAGTGGTAGTAACAGACACTAGCTACTATAATTCAGCCATGCAGAATATGTTAGATGAAGAGAATGTATATAAGTTGATAGATGGGAAGGAATTGTACCAATTAATAACAAATGTGGAAACAATGTTATATGACAGTCATATAGAAGGTGTTATAGATAAACAACTGTATGATTATTTTCAGATGCCTAACCCCCTTATACCAGTTATTAGAGGAATACCTAAGATCCACAAAGATCCTGCTAGGCCCCCTTTAAGGCCTATAGTATCCGGGAGAAATTGGATTACTGAGCCATTGTCTATTTATGTAGAAAAAATGCTTAGACCCGTAGTGGATAAAAATGAGAAAATCTTAAAGGATTCAAAGCAGTTTCTACAGGACTTGTGTGAGTTTCTAGATGAGATAGATTTAACAGAAATTACATTATTTATGGTAACAATGGATGTTCACTCCTATTTACCTCCATTCCTAATGAAGAAGGTCTGGAGATGTTAAAGGAATATCTTATTCAGGATGGTACTTGTACCCATGTTCAAATAGATTTGATATGTATGTTGATGGACATAATATTGTGTAATAATGTTATGTTGTTTAATCACCAACTATACTTGCAGAGAGAGGGGGTGGCCATGGGCACGTCTAGTGCCAACAGTTACACAAATTTAATAATGGTCTTATGGGAGAATGAACAATCTGTTAAAATAACTGAGTGGAAATCGGTAATATTTTACAGGAGGTTTGTGGACGATATCTTTCTGTTATGGAAGGGGGAAGAGGCAGAGCTGGAAAGGTTTTTCCAAGCAGTGAATACAAGCACATTGTTTTTAAAATTTGACATGCAACACTCAAATTCTAAAATTGATTTTCTTGATGTGAGTATTTTAAGAGATGATGCAGGGAAATTCCAGACAAGTATATATAGGAAGGAATGTCATAGAAATATTCTTTTGCATAGAAAAAGCATACACCCAGGGTATATCTTTGATAATATAGTGAAAGGACAGGTCCTTAGGACCTCAAGGTTAACAACGGATGAGGATAGGTTTAGAGAAGAGCCACTAACCCTGGAAAATAAATTGAGGGGAAGGGGCAATGCTAACAACAAGGTAGGTGATACTTTTAAGGATATGAAGGTGCAAAGGTTGGATAGGGGCAAGCCGTACTTTTCAACTAATAGAAATAGGAATGATGTTAAGAGTAAGATGCCCCTAACCAATATAATGCGGGTACCTATACAGTACTGTAGTAATGTGAGGGTGGTTAAAGAAACAGTGAGAAAGTTCTGTCCCATCCTTACTCAGGATGAAGAAATAAGAACTATAGTAGGTGACAGACCTAGTTTCCAGTTTAAGAATAAAAGATCTTTGAAGCAGATGCTTTGTTATTCATCTGGGGGCAAGACACCAGGACAAAGGAGGGATAGGAATGAGGGCACGTACCCATGTAAGAATTGTAATCAATGCCAGTATATATTGGAAAATAATGTTTTTATAAATCTAGATTCAGGACAAAGATATGTGTTTCATGTACTAGCAGATTGTAATAGTGAAAACATTGTTTATTTGGCCAGGTACAAGGGATGCCATCCTTTTATGTCGGTAAGATGAATAGAAAATTAAGGTATCGTATACGTGAGCATGTACAACACATAAGGAAGTGCACTGAAACTAATGCACTGGCAAAACATGTCTTAGCTACAGATCAAACCCATACTTTTGAGTTTACAGTGATAGTACAAGTTCATGAAAATGAAAGAGGTGGATTTATTAGAAACACCACCGAGACCTCGGAGACACGTTGGATAATTAGATTAAGGGCAGAAAAGGGTTGAATGATAGAATTCCAATACAACCCACTTTAAAGAATAGAAGTCTGTTCAAATAAATAGTATGGATTTCTATAGTTATGTTTTCGTAAATTTTTTTTATGTAACAATGAATGTTTCAAGCCATGTTGAATGTTATAATATTATAATAGTATTTACAGGAATGTTTTTATTTTTAGGAATAATTTTAAGGGACAGATGAGATTATGGAGCATATGTATATATGTAGTTGCTTGAGCAAATGTAATTTAAAGCATTGGACAGGCAAGGATTAAACACTTGGAAGCAGGATTTAATTGAGTAAGCCTGCTTATAGGTTCTTGACTGTATGAACTGGTTTAAAAGAAGGTGTGTTAGAGTAAAGAATTTTTTATGAAGGTCTGAAGAAGTAGTGTTTGAGACCATGAAAGCGCTAACCTTATTCATTGTTTTTACCAGTTATTCTACTATTAAACCTGCTTTTGGATATTTCGGCAGTGGTCTGACTTTTCGTTGCTGTTGGCTGTTACGCTGGATGGTGCTGTGTGTATAATTGGGTCAGTTGTGCTGCATCCTGATTTAAATCCAAACTGCTTATCTCCCAGCTTACATTCTACTACTCTGCATATCCATTTATTAATCACCCTCTCCAGAACTTTCATGCAGTGTGATAGGAGTTTGATGCCTCTGTACTGCCCATAGTTGTGGATGTCCCCTTTGTTCTTGCACACTGGCACTAGTATGCTTATTCTCCAGTCATCTGGGAATCTGCCTTTCTCTCTACACAGCTGTCAGTACCCTCAGGAAGCATATCATATCTGCTGTGACTTCATCTCTGCCTGTTGCTTTCTCTGACTTCATTTTCCTTAGTGCTGTTCTTACTTCTTGTAGGGTGGGCTCCTCCTCTTCTCTCACTGTAGGCTGTTTCTGTGGCAGAACAACTTCTGTGGGATTTTCTTCATTCAGAAGCTGCTGGAAATACTACTTCCATCTGCCTTTGATGTCCTGTGGACTGATGAGCAGGCTTTGCTGGTATCCCTTATGGAGGGTGTCTGACTATCTACTTTATCTTTCTGTCTTTGCCTTGGAACCTGATATAGTTTCTTTGTACCACCTACTGAGTCCTATTCTTTGCTATTGCAACTCTTTTCTTAGCTTCTTTGTTAGCCAGCCAGTAGTCCTTCCTATCCTGGTTAGTCTTTTCTATCTCCCATTTTTTTCCTGCACTCCTCCTTTCTATTGATCACTTCCTGGACTTTCGCATTCCACCACCAGCTTTCCTAATGTACCTTATTTCCATTCCTGGCTTGGCCACGTAACTGTTCTATAGTCCTAACGCTTGCTGTTTTGAGGCGCTGCCATTCTTCTTCAACTCCACCTATTTCCTCCTCTTCTTGGGGTGCTACAGCCCTGAGTAATTCCTTGAACTGTTGTACTTTCTGTCTAGTCAACTTCCAGGTCTTCTGTGTGGTCTCTGTTGACCTTAGAGCCTTTTCTGACCACTTCTTGATTGTGGCAACCAGTGGTTTATGCTGTGAGCTGACTATTTCACTGGGGATGACTTTGCAATCATGAATTCTACCCCAGTGCCTTTTCTTTACTAGGAGGAAGTCTAGCTGAGTTGCATGTTGGCTATTCTTGTATGTGATCTTATGACTGTCTCTCTCTTTCTGAACCAATTGCTGGCTACTATCAAGTCATTTGCCAGACAGAAGTCTAGAATGGCTTCTCCTTCCTTATTCCTGTTGCTCCACCCATGTGGACACAGACAGTCTTTATATCCTGTTCTGTCTGTCCCGATATGTGCATTCAAGTCAGCCATTATCAACACCAATTCATGTTATACTGCTTTCTGAATGCACTCTTTTCCTCACTATCACAGCCCTGCTGTGGGGCATAGGCTGAGATTATGAATACTGCCCAATCATTACACTGGAGTCTGATTGCCATGAGTCTGTCATTAATTATGATGATATCCCTCACTGCCTTATGAAGCTTTTCTCTCAGCACAATTCCCACACCATTTCTAGGCAGTCCCCCTCTTGAATAGTAGACACTGGATCCCAAGCCAAATGGCTTTGCTGCACTGCCCTTCCATCTTGTCTCTTGGATACATACAATGTCCATCCTCCTCCATATTATCATATCAATCACTTCCAAGCTGTGTCTTGTGAGTGAACCTACATTAAATGTAGCAATTCTCAGTTTGTTTGGCAGGTTGCTTGGTTTTACATCCAGCTTTCACTCAACAGAGCTATCCCAGGTAACCCAGGCTGGGCAACAAGACACCTGCTGCCAACTAGTTGCTTATTGACTCAAGGGTTGCTGGGCTTTATGGGTACACACACTGGCCAATAGGAGCACATACACCCCTCCCACCATTAGCATGGGTCCCTGGTACAGGTCAGAGTAGGCCGGGTCCTCAACCCACTTATCACCGGTAACTGCCTTGCCCATTTTGGAAACATTAGTCAACCTGACTGAATCACCTGGAGCCATATTATACACCGTCGACTGGCTAGCCCTGCCATGGCACACAGTCTGTGATCCATGTTCTTCTGTCTTAGGGAATACTGTACACCACAGTAGATGTCCAAAGCAGTTGGTCTGGACAACTCTTCCCCCTATAGGGCACTATGTAGAGTCTGTGCTGCTGCCCACAGCTGCATTCATTGGTGAGTTTTGAGATGGAAAAACTGAGCATGTTATTCGGAGGTGGGAGGAACCCCAAAGAGGCACAGGGAGAACGTGCAAACTCCAAACAGGCATTGGCCGAAGGTTAGGATTGACTCTTGTACCTTGTGTATGGGAGGCGAAGACCTTAACCATTATTCCAACTGATCTCTTAATATGTTTTCATATTTCTATAAATATTTCAATAAGCATGTATTCACAGAAGAATTTCTTGTTGTCATGTCAAAGCTTATGTCTGGTTAACAAAAATGTAAAATATCCAAGGTATGAGAATTTCTGAAAGGTTAGCAAAAATATAATTTGGGGGTTGGTGTGCATTATAAAATATTATAGTATTTTGGAAAGGCTACGAATTCACTGACTATTATCACTATAAAGAATACTTTTTACTGTTAACATTGCTACTTGTATAGTTTTAGTACCTTTTTCACGTCACAAAGTATTCACAAAATAGTTACATTTATCTGTCTTATGCTTTTAAGTTTATTTTCAGATAATGCTGAGGAATGCAAGCTCTGTATAGACTGCAAGCAGTGTGACATTTCACACCACATAGGTGTTAATGATTCAATAACAATGAGTTTCCCTTGAAGCTTGGATCACTCATGTAAACCCACATATGTTAGCTATCACTGAAATTTGGTCCTAAGAAATCAGGTACCCATCCACCTGTATTCAGTTCAACTACCCTATCTTATATTGACAACAGACCAGGAAATAAAGTTCGTAGAGGAGTCTTGCTGCTATTAACACAAAAAAAAACAAAAAACAAATCCAGTTGGCATCTTATTACAACTTCCGCCTCAAACTAAATGGCCAATATCTCCATAGGTAAGCATACCCATCTGATCATCATATAGTTACCACCTCTATCCTTACCTTCTATTGCTATGAAAACCTTAGATAATATGTTTACCAATGGGTGCAACAAAAACACTATTTACCTAAGTGACTTTAATATTGACGCCATAAGCAAAGAATCTCAACAGCTCAAAAACCCTCTTGCATTTCAATTTAAAACAGTTAGTAAATCACTCAAATGAACCTAACCTTCAATCTGGTACTCACTCCTCCTAGTCCTTATAATGTCAAATTTATCTCACCGCTGCTGAAACAGTGCCATACTTTCACACTCTATTAGTGACTATTGTCCAATTCTCTCTTATTGGTCCTTAGAACTCCAAAACCCCCAACACAAATAGTTTTTGGTCCACCACTCCCTGAACACCCAACTCACATCATCCAGCACCACCCTAGTCTTATTGACTGGTCTCTTCTGTAACATATTATTTGCCCTACAGAAGCTCTTTCATTTTTTTCACAAACACTCTCTCCTCCATTCAAGGCATGCGTTTCCCATGTGTATGTAGGAGACACAAGAAGTTAAGGAACTTATGACACTCAGTGACCCTACATGGATCTCATGGAAATGAAATAAAAAATTATGCAAATCTACACCAAAACCACCTCGACCTCAGAAAAAACTAGAATATTCAGTAACACTGCAAAATCCAACTATCTGCATTTAAAAAACAACTTTCACTTATCTCTAATCCCAAACAATTCTGGAAAGAACTAATGTTTGATATCCATTCTTCTGTATTTTTGTTTTTCTTTGTTTTGGAATTCAGCATTCTAAATCCCTAGGTTTTATTTGGAAGCCTTTTGCTACACCTAGCACACACGCAGACACACACTGACAAGGGTGCAATTGGTATTGTGCTTATTGGTCCTTGACTTGCAAGTCTGTTGTTAGTAGTACAAGAAATCACAATACTTACAGACTTCCAAGTCAAGGACAGATGACAGCTCTAATAAGCTGCAAACAGCATACCCTTAAAGCAAGCCAAATGATGGCTGTGATTTAAACAGCAATGATCTTAGTTGTAGCTGTTTAAATGATTGTATGCACTACTTGCAGGAAAACATCTGCACATCTTCTACAGCTGCTAATAATGACCCATAGTCACTTGTGTTTGGAGAAGCTCCCCCATCTCTTCTCCCTTTCTGTGGTTCTGATGTCTGATCCTTTTATTCATTAATGCATTTGCTCCTATCAACGTCTTCTCCATAGGTCAGCCAGAGTGGATCTTAGTAATAACTCTTTAAAATGGTTAAAAAGGTACGTCTCAGACTGCTCTCAATCCATAAAATATGGAGAAACATAGTCTGATTTCTTGCCCACTGCCATATGTGTCCATCAGGGATCTACACATAGACTATTCATATTTAATATTTTCATTAATGATGTGTTCATATCCATCCCCACTGCTAAGTTAGTTCAGGATACAGATAACTGCACTTTTCTCTATTTAACCAATCAAATGACAGTATAGGACTCATCTGCTTTTCAATAGATGGAACACTGGCTTTCAGATTCAAAAATCCATCTTAATGCCAGTAAAACAAAGATAATTAATGTTGGCCTGGGTGACATCACTGTTGCCTCTCAATCTGGAATACCAGCTGAACAAGATAGCTGTGTCAAACTGCTTGGAGTCTTCACAGAACAAAAACTTCATGTCAACAAACGTAGATTGTCACTTCAAAAATGGACAAAAATTACTTTTGCTTTATTAATCTAAAGCTTACCTAACTGAACTAGGTCAAGTGCTTACTGCACAAGCACTGTTTCTACCAGTCCTTTACTCCTCTAACATACACATAACATCCGAAAAACACATCTATAAAAACTTAAAAACCCATAAACTGCAAAGTATGCAGTCAGTGTCTCCAACAAAACTTACAGCATTATACATTAACTGGCTAGAATTGAAACACATTTTAACAATTAATCAGGTAGAAAATTATTCACAATCAAAAGGGGTCAAAACTTTCCACTGCCGTTGCTAAATGCATTCTGTCAAGAATCTTAATTCACAACATCACAACTTGTTTGATAGAGTTAAATCAAACAATCATTATGGAGATTCTCTGTTTTCTGTACAGGTAGCTAAAGAGTGCATTTCAATACTTCCAGATCTTAGAAATGAATCTATTTTCAATATATTTCTTCATAAATTTAAGATTTATTTATCCTCCAGTTAGACCTAGTCTTGTAACTTACCTCCCCTTACCTCAGTTCATGCCTTAACATCTTCTTTAACATCAGGTTCATCAACCCACCCACAGATATCACTACCCTTCACTTATATTTTCCACCTTCTCACTTTGTATTCCTTAACTTTTCTTCTCCTCTTCTTTTATTTCATTTGTTTACCAGGATAGTGTGAATGAGCAAAAGTCTGGAGATAAAACTCCAAAGGATAGAGAAGTGGATAAACCTATATTCAAGTACTTACAGTAATGAAAACACATGCATTTATCATTTACAAAAATAAATAAATAAATAAGTTGGGGGCATCCTTCACATGGGAGCAAGCATACCAACTCTATGGTTGCACAGCACTGTGGAAAGGAAAAAGTCCCAAAAACAGTAATCTGCAGTCTCAAGCAATCACTTTTTTCTACCTACTGCACATCTTTGGAGTATGGGAGGAAATGCATGCGACTGCAGCGAGAACATACAGACTCCACACAGAAGGCACCACAGCCGAGAATCAAACCATAGAACCTCTTAATGTGAGGCAGCAATGCAACCGCTGCACCACCATAGCCACACTCAATCTTACAAGCTCATCCCTTGAACTGTATATTCTTATAACCATTCTCTTTTCTACTTCTGTATAGCCAACATGATTTTTGCCACCTATTTTTGTATACATCACATGTATACCATTTGTCTCTTTTCTTTAGTTTATGCCTATCTGTGGTTTTGGAAAAGTTATGTATTTTTCAAATCCATTTTGATTTGTTTAGAAACTGTAATCACATGCTATGTTTATAATGTTTTATGCTTTTCTCCCTGAACACTTGCTGAAAGGGGGTTTTGCCTAGTCAGTCTATCCCAGTCAACAAATATAAATAAAATAAATAAATGATAAATAGACCGTACAGAAAGCCTCCATGCAACACCAGCCCTGCTACAGAGCAGCACTGTAGTCAGTGGTTGAATTTTGTTTTTTCTTTCTTTCCGTATTTTTGACTTCACAGTGCTAGGCCTAAAGATTTAATCCTGTTTACTGGTTAGGGTCTGAGAGGAGTTTTCATATGCTTCCTGTGTTAACATGCATTTCCTAACGTTACCTACTACAGTGTACTCCTACTTCCTCAAAACACTGCTGATCTTAATCTCTTTTGCAAAATTAATCGGATATGCTGGAGGGACTAGTATGTATCACAGAGAATACTGTTATGGAGCCAGCTTCCATTCTACATAAAGCAGAGTAGTTGTATTACTGTATTCAAATGTAAATTGGATGAATGGATGAGTAACCACAAATTCACTGCTGGTTTAGCACACTTTCCCCTCATGGATAGGGGAAATATAACTATACCAACATATCCTTATTTGGCCTGTCTTTGGGTCATTTGTATGCAAAATAAGGGGGTAGTGACTATGTGGGAATGTAATGCTAGCCTTGTTAATATGGTCTACTTCACTTCAGTGAAAACGCTTTTAATCGAACACCTCTTTGTCAAACGCTAATTGTTGAAAGCGCAATACAGCAAATGGCTGTTTTAGTGAATTTTTTCCTAGGAAAAACTCTTGGCCATCATCGGGGATTTGCCCTTTTCTCCCCTGTAGTGCAATCTTGGAGTTGATATATTTAGTTGGGAGGGTGTGGGGGGTACAAACCCCCCACCTTGGTGGGTTTTAAATCTTGTGAAATTTTTACGTTTGTTAGGCTGGCTAAGCATTTTTTCCCCCTAGGAAAAAATTTGCTAAAATGGCCATTGGACGGATAGAGCTTTGGACAATTAGCATTCGATAAAGTGGTGTTCGACCAAAAGGTTTTTCGCTGAAGTGATATAGACCCTTGCTAATATCCTCACAAATCAGTACCTATGAACCACATTTCTATTAGCAATATTGCACTGTTTCCCTTTTAAACCATATACATTTAACCCTTAAATGTCTTTCATTTATTCTTCCTTTTTTATAAATATTTTTCCCTATAGACAACTTTCTGCATTGCTGATATAACTTTTACTCTTGATTCCCCCTTGCATAATGTAAACATTAAAGAATTCCATACCTATTGTCATGTCTGCCTATGTCAACATCTGAATCCATACTCACATTTTTATTGTCCTTGTCTCCCTTTTGCTCTATACCATCCTACTGTCTCTCATCTACCTGCTATCCTGATTTTCTTTATGCAATTCCTTATAAGAAACTCCTACTTACTAAGGCCAATTTATTTTGCAATCAGGTCATAACCAGTGTCTGCATGCCCATTACACTTTGATTCATATTTGTAGTAAGTACCCCCTTATTTTTTACACCATGAACATAATGTTTTAGGTGATTCTGTGCAATATGTTTTTCATTATTTGCATATTTATCAACTGTCCCACACCACACCACCCCTCTCCAGTCATTCATAGTAAACAGGTTATCAATTTGACACACCATAAACTTGATAGATAAATCTACAGACACATTTCATCCCTGGTCCGTATCTCTATTCCCTACTTAATTATTAAAATGGAATGAACAGGCATGCAGAGCTTTCCGTGTGCTTATAATATTTTTTTCAATTAAGGTTTTCTGGATATATGTATAACTGAAACCAGAGTACTGCAATAATAATATTTGTCCAAGAAATACCTTCATGGAGGTGTGCTATACTTAATGCAGTGAAAAGCATAATTTTCCTTTAGTTATGAATCTGGTGAGTCAGCCTCTTTTGCTACCACAAAGGCAAAAGAGGTTTTCAGCAGTAAAGAATTAGGCCACTTTCTTGGTGATGCCTTCCAGAATCATATGTCAACAGATGCCTTAGTCAGTTCCACCATCTTTCCTTAGCTTACCCAGGCTGACTGAACTCCCCCTCTTCTCATTCCATCTGACCCAGATGCTCTCCAAGATAGTCACTTGATAATAAATGACTTAAATGAGTCTCTACTATGTGAGCATAGCTAAAGCTCCTTCACTGAAAAAAGTGACTTTGTCTCCCAAATGTACAGTAATGTCATGGAATTCCCAAACAAGAGAGGTATGCTCATGCACATGACAGGCAAATGCAGGGCAGGATGGCTGAAGTAGGTCATTAATTAAAACAAAACTCCCACATGGAAGCAGACGACAGCATAACCCCCTAGGATGCCCTTGGGCTCCTTCAATAGCCCTAGAACAGAGATAGCCTTGGGACCGTAGGAGAGCTTGGTAGAACTAGCATTGGACAGGGGCACTAGGGTAGATCAGAGTGAATAAAGCAAAAGAGGAACAAAAAATCATATACTGTTGGCATAAAGGAGCCAAAAGGGTTAAAATAACTAATTCAGAGTTAATTTTGAATCAAAGTGGATACCAACAGCAAAGAGTCATTGATTTCATTTAATGCAGAAACTAAAAAGTAATTAGAAATACTATAGTTTATGAAAGTAACCTTAAGGATTTATCAACCGGGATACAGTACATGTGACATGCATATTTTTGCTGAGTGACAGTGCATCTATCACTGGAGTCATGTAAATTATAAGGTAATGCCCTCTCAGCCTCTTCAGACACATTCTGTACACACAGGAGCTGTTAGAGTGCTTGACTGGTATCTTAGTCAAGACATTATAAACAGAAGGAGGTACTGAATGTTTGTTATACATAGGAGCTCATCTCATATCCCCAAAGGAGTGCTGGCCTATGAATCATTATGCAGGGTGCAGAGCAATGTGCTTCCACTGCAAAAACAAGTTAGATGGGAATTAAATGTAGATTATGCGATGTAAAGTGATTAATATTCAGTAATGTGTGCCAGCTGATCCCAGCAGTCAGTGTGCCCATTGTAAATCCAACATTGCATACAACAATAAGTCCATCTACTAAACTCTCTCTCTTCTTATCACTAAGAGAAGAACGTAAAGTAAAATTCAAAAGACAAAGTCTAAAAAATATCAGCCCAGCCTTATATGTACCACAAGACTGCTCCTAGGAGCAGAATTATAGCTTACGTGCAGGTGTTTGCTGCACTAGTGGTTGAGTGGCTTAAGTGTGAGAATTTAATGTCATAGTGAATTTTTGCCACAGTGTATTTTATTATGTGAGTCAGTGGTGTGCTTTTCAGGTTTTTTCCTGTTTCTTCACTATGGTGCCACCTGCAAAACAGTTTTGTGTGTGTTTTTAGTTTTTTTGGTTCACCATTTTCAATATTTAATTTTCAATAAACTGTGAGTCAATAAAAAGATCAATGATAGCTTACAGGTAAATCACATAATAATTTCATATGACAGGATTGTCCAAGAAAACAGCAAACTACTTACCACATCTTGACTCCCTGAAAAAAGGCAGCAGAAATTGCATAAGAATTGGCATGTGCATGCTTATTACATGGACAGCACATGCCTTTAACTTCTACTACACGTGAGAAGGTATGGTGGAGCATCAAAGTTTGTTTATACAAAGTCTTTATATAATGGCATCATTTGGAAACTGTATTATCATTGCCTGTGGATAATTTTGCACCCTTGTGATTAAACCACATCAGGCATGGGTAAATCCTGCATTACCCACAGCTTAATGTTAGTTATTGCTAAAGTACTGCATGTGCTTAAACAAAGTTAAAGGTCACAAGAAATAAAGAAAGAAGAATAAACAGTGGCGGCTGGTGACTTCATATCAAAGGGGGGCTGCAGGAGACAGCTGAATGGGTGGGGTCAATGGGAAGGGGTGTGGCCAACTAGAACGGGGAGGAGCTGTGCTCAAAACCACAAAAACTAAATAATACTGCCCTGGGTGCCATACCGTCATTATGAGAGTCCAGTCAAGACAAAATGAAGTGTAGAAGAATAAAAATATTTCAATGCATTGGCTGCATGACAGCTTAATATCTAGATGGAAACAAAAAAGTTTGTGAGGCATGAAAAAATAAATTACTTTTTTTAAATACATTAATGAAATGCCAGTCAAAATCAAGTATAAGAAAAACAAGCAGCACTCAACTCAAGCCACTTCTTGCACTGCAGTTCTAATTATAATTTATATTCAGCATTATTAAAGTACCAAGTAACATGCTGAAAGTAGAAATCTCTGATGCCCCCACTTGTAAAAATGTTCCTTATCCAAAAAAAGACCTGCTGCCTGATATCTACTTGTTTCATGGGGAAAACATGATCAAAGTAAAAAATGAAAAGCGAACAAGAAATAAGCTCAAGATACATTGCTTAAAAGGATTACTGTACAGGTTATGGACCACACGATTGGCATTCTGTTTACCGGTAAAGCCTGCAGAGATGACTGGAAGTCTCCAAGTGTAATGAGACTCTTAAAATAATGTAATCCTGTTCTTTATTACAAATACTGGCATATGCATTTCAATACCCAAGGCTTATACATTATCTAGTTAAGTATTATCTACATGGCAACAGAAAGGCTTTCAATGTTGGCAATTCTTTAACAGTATGTTTATTAAAGCTTACTTGCATCTTGCAATCTCAGCCAAGCTTAACTGATGGTCATTAAAGTATTGCTACTTAAACACAGAGCAACAGGCACTTTTGAGTAATAAGCATAAATCAACAGTACAAAAAAATATGACAGAAACCAGACCATTCTGTAAAAATCAAGGACAGATGAAAAGCCACTCTAGTACTTGTGTCTACCTTGGATGGGGGGGATACTCTGCACATTTACACTGCATAACTACTCCTTGCCTTGCTTCGACACATCCAGAGTCACTACATGGGGGAGTGGGGTGCAACAAGTATGTCACAGTTTGAAATGTCTCTGGCTGACTTGTGATGGCCCTGACACATTTGTCATACCTCTCAACCTCAGAGCAAGAAATCTGGACAAAGTCATACAAAGAAATGGGACAAAGGCCCAAAAATAAGGACAATTTTTAAAATATTGCTCTTATAAACTTAGAAAGATAATAGAGGTCTTGCATTAGTATGAACTTTCTGAATGGTATGAAATCTGAAACTCAAATGTCTAGCATTATTTTCTAACTTCAGTCTTTAATGATTTGTCACTAATTTGCCAAAAAACACACAATTTTATGAAAAATGGACCAAAAATGTGATGTAAAAATATAAAATAGCAACACAATACAGCTGGGAACCTGTCAAAGAAGGGACACTTTAATATTAGTACCGCTAACTTGAGCAGCTGACAAAATAAAATAATCTACATGCATTTCTAAAATAAAAGTAATCTAACAGATTATTACAGTTATTTCTTAATTATAAACCCTCCATGTTTTCTTCCAAAATTGCTATTTTGCGGAGGGATCATTAGGGGAAGAGCAACATTTTGAGCCAAAATCAGGGACAGTTGAGAGGTTTGGCTATGCCTAATTCTATAAAGCAATTTATTTGCATGTACCTCTCAACCTGTTAATGCAATAAATCAGGACAAGGCCAAATATACTGGGGGAACATATAAACAGTACTAAAAATTGCTCTTGTATAAACTGAGACAGTTGATAGAACAGGTCTTACTTTAGCATGCATTTTTCTGAAGGTTATGAAGTCTGAAACTCAGTGTGTCATTAGTGACTTAATTCCTAAATGATTTGCCAGAAAACCACAAATTTTATGAGGAACAAACCAAAAATAAGAAGCAAAAAATCTATTAATTCTTTGAAAATCTGGACAGTTGGGAGGTATGGTTCAGCTGGGGTGCCTAAGTTTGCCACCCTCCCCCCTCACAAAACCATGGTCGAATGGAGCCTCCCCCTGCAGCCATTCCAATGATCCATTACTTGGCTGTTTCACTCCATTTACCATAAACACTAATGTGCATACTGATTTACTTCTATGATGATTTGAACTTCATTTTAAAAGTTTTATTTTGCATTTTACAGCACAAACACTAAGACATCTGCTAAACAAACTTGGCATTAAAACTTCTCTGCCATTGAAACTCACATTCATTGAAACAACATTGAAACCCACATTCAAAGAAAATACATTTTAACCGTGGCAGCTAAAGATGAATTCTGGGCTGTTTTCAAATCATAGGCCCCTTACATATGAAACATACATGTGCTCTTTGATACACCTTCCTATTGCTTTGAACATTTTTCCAGTAAACAATGAAACAAAACGCATGCACCAATGACAAAACTGCCCAATTCAAAACATTTCCATCATAAAAGTCTACTCAAACGTCTACAGTCCACTATTATCAGTAAATATGCACAATTCTACAGTCCACCATTATCAGTAAATATGCACAATCTCTAAAGTAGTAAAAAAGTCATCTAAATAATTCCACGTTAAATAAATCTGTAATGAAGAGGTTGCTGCTAGCAATCACCTTTATATTTCATGGTTTCATTGAAAAATAAAGTGTCTGATGCCCCTGAGGAATAAATTGCCTAAATTACATTAAAAATAAGCTAGTAATATTGCAATAGGAAATGGATGGCAAACTAACAGGCTCATAGTATCTTAACTTTCAGTACGGCAGCATTCACCCCTTATGGGAGTAGAACCAACAACCTTTTGCATCAAAAGCAAGTACACAACCTGTTGTGCTATTAGCAATGTGAGCTGCCTTAGCATAATCAGCACTAAACTTCTATTCCCCTGCAGCTCTCAGCTGCTTGTAAAATCTACTCAATACTCAACTGCATCTCAACTTCGCAGCACAAGAAATCTGGAAAAAGCCAAATTTATTGGGGTGGGTCAAAAGGGCAAAAACCAGGGACACATTAAACATTGCTTGTATAATCTTGGAAAGCTGCTAGAGTAAAATGCTGTGTTACCACCATACATTTTACTGCCAAGGTCCGTGTGCAAAAGAGTCAGAACAACATACCACTATGCCAAATCATCTGCTTTGTGAAAGAAAAATGCTGTGTTACCACCGCACATTTTACTGCCAAGGTCCCTGTGCAAAACAGTCAAGAGCAACATACCACTACGCCAGATCAGCTCCTTTGTGAAAGAGAGGAAGACTGAAACTTAAACGGCTATCATTTAATTAATTCAGTTCTCACCATAGCTGTCAACCTCTTAGCACAAAACAACTGGACAAACCCAGTAATGAGGGAATACAGCCCTCAAACATATTCAGTGAATTCAGTTCTTGCCATAGCTGTTAACCTTAGCACAAAAAACCTGGACAAAGCCAATAACAGGGTATTACAGTCCCAAAAATAAGGACAAATTTCAAATAGTCATCTTATAAACTTAAAAAAATTGCTATAATAAAAGGTTGTGTTACTATATATTTATTGCTAGAATAAAAAGTTGTTTTACTATGTATTTTCTGAAGAGTATGAAGAATGCCTGTCAATTTTACTTCTGATGGAACAAAAACAATTTTCAGCAAAGGCCCGGGGAGAAATACTGTAGACACATGTCTTTGTAAAATGGCAGGACACCAGAGCAAATCCACACAAACACAGGGATAAGATGCAGACTCCACACAGAAGGCACCCCAGCCAAGACTCAAACCAGAAAACCTATAGCTGTGAGACAACAATACTGCCACTGCACCATCAAATATGTAAGGAATTAAACATTCAGAAACCTGAAGTCTGAAATTCAAATGCCTGTCAATTTTATTTAACATTTGTTAATCAGGACAGTCTGACTTGGAACAAAACAATTTTCAGCAGAGGCCCAGGAAGAAATAATGCAGACATGTCTTTGTAACATGGGAGGACACAAAAGCAAACCCACACAAACACAGGGAGAAGATACAGACCCCCCAGCCAAGAATCAAACCTGAGAACCTACAGCTGAAAGGCAACAATGCTACCACTGCACCATCAAATATCAAGCATTGCAATATTTACAAACCACAGATATTATGAGGAACAGATCAGATCAAATATGAGGCAAAAATCTGCATTTTTTTTACAAATGGTGGTGGGTAGGGAATTCAGGTCTTTTAACACCTGCATACAAGGTACAGGGTTCAAGCCTGAGGTATTCCCTACCACACCACCATGAGTCTAACCACCAGTATATTGCACCTGGGGCATTTTCACACACACACACACACACACACACACACACACACACACACACACCCCTTGTAGCAAACCATACATTCAAATCCCTGTCCACACACTTACCTGTAGTAAACCACCATACATCCTATGCAAATCCGACCTGTAGTAAACCACCATAAATCCCTGTCTGCAAACCACCATAAATCCTATGGAAACCCGCGCAAATCCGACCCTGCCCATCGTGAGATCTTCCCCTGACAAGACTGCAGCAAACTCCAATCCAGACCCTGCCCGTCGTGAGATCCTTCCCCCGACGAGACTGCAGCAAACTTCTAACTGCTGATGTTGCAGTCTGACCCCGATGAGTTTTCCCAGCAAGTTCCAGGACAGCCTATGCAGTTTAAAACTGCATAGACTTCTGGGAGCTCTGTTCTTCATGTTTCCCAGTCAGGACTGCTGCTGAGACATCTGCGCATGTTCCAGACTGTTTCAGCAGCAGTCCTGACTAGTGCACATGCGCGAAGTCCGCAATTTAAAAATTTTTTTCTTTTTATTTCTTTTTATTTCTTTATTTTTCTTTATTTTATAGTTGAGGGGGCTGCAGTTTAGCAGTCCAATAGCATGGGCCGCCCCTGTTCCCTACCACACCACCATGAGTCTAACCACCAGTATATTGCACCTGGGGCATTTTCACACACACACACACACACACACACACACACACACACACACACACACACACACACACACACACACACACACACACACCCTTTGTAGCAAACCATACATCCAAATCTCTGTCCACACACTTACCTGTAGTAAACCACCATACATCCTATGCAAATCTGACCTGTAGTAAACCACCATAAATCCCTGTCTGCAAACCACCATAAATCCTATGGAAACCCGCGCAAATCCGACCCTGCCCGTCGCGAGATCTTCCCCTAACAAGACTGCAGCAAACTCCAATCCAGACCCTGCCCGTCATGAGATCCTTCCCCCGATGAGACTGCAGCAAACTCCTGACTGCTGATGTTGCAGTCTGACCCAGATGCGTTTTCCCAGCGAGTTCCAGGACAGTCTATGCAGTTTAAAACTGCATAGACTTCTGGGAGCTCTGTTCTTCATGTTTCCCAGTCAGGACTGCTGCTGAGACATCTGAGCATGCTCCAGACTGTCTCAGCAGCAGTCCGGACTAGTGCACATGCGCAAAGTCCGCGATTTTTAAAATTTTTTTTTCCTTTTATTTCTTTTTATTTCTTTATTTTTCTTTATTTTATAGTTGAGGGGGCTGCAGTTCAGCAGTCCAATAGCACGGGCCGCCCCTGAGAATAAATAACTGTTGTGTGAGTCCTTCATTCTTGGACAGTAACATGTCATCAGGAATGACTAACCTTACCCGAAGTGTTCTTAAAATGCACAGCAAACTGTACTGAAACAAAACAAGCAAATGAAAACATTAAAATAAAACTGAGAATATACTGCCATATTAATGTGTTCTGTAGCTTAAGATCTGAAATTGAGAAATTAAGCATTTATTAGCTTTCTCTAATGTATGACACATGAATGCTTTTAATGACAGTTTATATGCATTGTGTGCAAACTTTAAAGTGAATGGAAGACAGAGTGTTAACTCAAGGTAGTAAGAGAGGAAAGAAAATAAAACTTCTCAATTACTTGTATGTTTCAGGTACAGAACAAATACTTTGCTAGTAAAATTAAAATTGATGTGGAGGGATAAAAAGATACCCCTGTAGATTGCTACTTTCAAAAGCTCAATACAAAACTAGCCAATAAAAGTTTGTAGCAATTCACATAGCTACTGTAGTTATCAAGATTGTGAAATATATCAGTCTGTACAATGTCTGATTGCCTTTTTCTCATGTTAGTGTCCTTTCTTACCCATATACATGTCAGGGCAGATTTTTTACATTTCTAATAAACTTAATTTTATTTTAGGTACTAACTCATTTCACAGTTTTGGAATCAAGAGTAATGTCAGTCACACGTGTTTCTTCTTATTTATTTTTTAACAATAAGGCCACCAGATTTTGTATTTACACTACTTCGTGTACATTTTAAGCACAGGTTTTCAAATAAAATGGAGTCAGACATGGCCTTATGTATTAAGCATGGGTCACAACTGAGATCCTTTGTAAGATGCAGAGAATAAGGACAGTTCTAGAAGCCTGTCCAAGTAGTTCATAATTTCTAGAAACTCTTTTCTTAGTAAAGAAATTCTGTCTCACATCCTGCAAAATAAATTCAATCTGCATTACAGAAAGCTGTCAGTTCTTGGCTGTATCTGTGAATGCATGAATCAGTGAGGGTTATAAAAACAGAATAACTTCTCAGAATAGCAGAATAACTTAACCTGAGGAATGAAAGGAAGGATAAATTGTAGTGCGCTCTAAGTACCGTGAGTTACAAACAGGCTTATTACTTATATGTATTCTTGTGTTATATTGTATGATTTAACCTAGTATTATTTTCCTACATTGCTGTTTTCAATCTCTTGTTATTCTTCCAATGAATTTGTTTTTTTCCAAAAGAATGCTAATCATGAACTGAAAAGGGAGACTTGTGTTTACGTTCCATTGTTTTGTCTGCTTATTGAAATAAAAATGTGTAGAAACACATGCAGTCTGTTTTAATACTCAGTGGAAGAAATCACATGTAAGTGCAAGGATTCATATCATTCTGTTTGTTTTGATGTAATATTACATTTAATTACATTTGCTTGCTTGCAGTAGGATACAATAAGGCTATCTTGCCTATCCATTTAAGTGTCTTCACATTTCATGTCCCTTCTATCCCTAACCTCTCCTTTTGTTTCTTTACTTAATTCCTACCCTTGTACATGACTCGGCTAATTGCCTATTCACCACCCATTTTGGTAGTCCATTTTGTTGATTCAGAACCCTTTATGTGAAAAAGTACTTTCAAAGATCAGGAGAGTCGTTATTCCCTACAATTTGCTGCCTTGTCTACTCCTTTCCCCTAAGACCTTCCTATTCAGGATGACCCCTTTATATCTTACTGACATGCTGTCATGTACTGATGTTATGCCATGTGCATCTCCAATAGCTTCAGCTGACAACAGTTCTATCTCTTGTAGGTTTTAGTCATATTCCTTCCTCTGGAGCCTATAGATCTTTCCATTATCTTTCTCTTAATTCCTGCCATCAACAAGACAATCTTTCCCTTATACAGTTTCCAGAAATGCACACAATACTCAAGCTGCGCTTGGATCAAGGTATAATCTAGTGGAAGCTTTACTTCACTGCTTTTTGTATTTGTCGCCATGAGGATATATCTGAGCATTATATTTGTTGGTGTCATTGTCCTCTCACTTAGCTTATGAATGCCTAACTCAGGTGTGATCAACACCTCCAAATACTTTTCCTGCTCCATAGATGTCTGCTGCATTCCATCCACCTTATACTTCACATT
>NC_056731.1:595123089-595130589 GCF_019279795.1 Protopterus annectens | reverse complement strand
CAAGAGGTTCTCCCGTTCGATTCTCGGCTTGGGTTAGGAGTACCTTCTGTGTGGAGTCTGCATGTCCTCCCCGCAGTCGAGTGGGCATTCGAAAGACATGTGTTGAATGGGTGTGCCTTTGTTGAAGGCTGGGCATCGGGCTGGCAACTCGACACCATAAAAACCAACTGCCAGTCATTAGCGGACCGGAGCTCCACTGTGACGACCCCTAACCGGGAAAAGCCAAAAGACAAACAGCAACATATTGCCTATGTATGTGAATATTGGAGGTTTTTCCCCTCCATCACTGCAAAAAGGTATCTACCTCAGTCAGAAATAATACATATCTATCTATCTATGTATAGATATTCATAGATATGTGTGTGTGTGTGTGTGTGTGTGTGTGTGTGTATACACACATACACGTATGTATCTATATATATTTTATTTATATATATATATATATATATATATATATATATATATATATATATATATATCACATGAGCATGTCGTTCTTTTATCAGAAAGCTTTGAGACTCCTCCAATAATGATAGCAGATCAGGCACCCATAATTGTTAAGGTAAGGAGTTAAGGTGGAGTTTTAAACGATAAGCATTGACACTTTCCTACATATTTATTGAAGATGAGGGAATTTAAAGAACGAGTTACTGATAAGATTCAAGAATATGCAGAGCAGTTTTTAATCTCCCCAGATGGCATAGCTAGCATATCGGAAGAGATGAAAATGGAGTTTAAAATGGTGGAAGAACTAAGGAAATATCAGAGAAAAGTAATAAAAATACAGCTGGCAAAATTTAAAGAGCTGCAGGGTAGGCTGGAGAAATTTGGAGATCAAGAGGAAGAACAGCTAAGGGAATGATTGGTGATGATTTGGATAATATGCATGAGTTTATAAAGTTATAGCTTAAACAGATATAGCATAATAGTAATCCAAGAGCACTGAACCTTTTAGTTCAGTGGCTTAGGCAGCAAAAAGTGGATAGAACAGCAACAAATCTTAGGAATCTTGTAACTAGAAAAATAGTAAAAGACCCTGAATTGATAGAGGAGACATTTCAAGCATTTTATGAAAACTTTAATAAAGTGGATTGTAGGACAGTCAAAAAATGGCACAGTTGCAAACATTTACAGTGTGTTTTTTTTTCCCTTGTTAATTTCTCCAAGTCTTTCGGGTTTCTAATACCATGACAGGAATGGACTCCATTCCTAAGTCAAAGTATGATTAAAGTTCATGGAATTAGTATAGCCAGAAGTGCTCTTCACAGAATCCGCAATGTGCCCAGAATTGACTCCTTCTGCAATTCATGTGTGTGTGTGTGTGTGTGTGTGTGTGTGTGTGTGTGTGTGTGTGTATATATATATATATATATATATATATATATATATATATATATATATACATGTATCAGTGACATCTAAGTACGATTGTAAATACTTTTTTATAAGACCTGTTGTTTCTACTACTACTGGAGCTGTCTGGGTATCCTTCTTCAACACTGTCCTGTTTATGCCTGCAAATTCTGCTATTGTATGACTTTGTGTCTCTCTGCACGTAAGGCACTGTAATCACTGGGTGTAACAAGACTTTGTGACTCTCTGCACGTAAGGCACTGTAGTCACTGGGTGTAACAAGACTTTGTGTTTCTCTGCATGCAAGGCACTGTAGTCACTGGGTGTAACAAGACTTTGTGTCGCTCTGCACGTAAGGCACTGTAATCACTGGGTGTAACAAGACTTTGTGTCTCTCTGCACGTAAGGCACTGTAATCACTGGATGTAACAAGACTTTGTGTCTCTCTGCACGTAAGGCACTGTAATCACTGGGTGTAACAAGACTTTGTGTCTCTCTGCACGTAAGGCACTGTAATCACTGTGTGTAACAAGACTTTGTGTCTCTCTGCACATAAAGCACTGTAATCACTGGGTGTAACAATTTCAATGAGCAGTGCCATTTTTGTCTTCTTTTCACGGATTACTATATCTAGTTTTCTTGCATCTGTTTTTTTAAACTATTGATAATCAGTGATCCCATGTGATATAAACTTCAATCTCTGTAATGCTTTGCGGCTCATGTTTCCAATGCTTCTTGGCTACTTAATTATTGTAATGTTTGCATAATCCTCAGTGCAACAGTCTTGCTATATTGTTATGCCTTTCAGTATAAAGACCCTCTGCCATTAGTATATCGCACCCAGCAAAAAGATGTGACTGTTTTCACTTCTGTTTTACAAAACCTGCATTTGCCTGTTTCTACAGCATGTTCAATGGACTTTGTAAACCAACATGTATGTAGTCCAGTATTCTGAGCTGCCAGTATTAACCCTTGGTTTAAGTTCAACTCTCCTTAACAATTCGTTTGTCAGACCCTGATCAATATGAGGTTGTTCGGGAATTTTCTGTACTTGCAACTGTATTTATGCCTTTTCCACTTTTATTGCCTTCTCATCTCATCCTTCTCCTAATATTCTTCCTCTTGTTTTTTGTCACATTCACTTGCTGCCTAATTTTTGTCTACTTCTGGTTTAATTTCCATTCCTGTTTGACACCGATATGCTTCTGCTAAACTAAGCAGGGATGTCATCTTAGACTTGTTCTCCTCGTGTTTTATAATTTCACTATGTTTGGATCTGGTGAGGTCAGCAGGTACGTATGCAGTCATACAGTTGCAGATCTATACATGTAATCAGTTTCGAGGAGGCTTGTACCTCCTTCAGAATGGGGATACATTATGTTAGTATACACTTGACTTTTATAAATCATTTGATAAGCATGAAGGATTTTTCTTGTTTTCCTGTCCAACGGATCCAATACCTTTTGGGGCCAATCACCCCAAAACTGTAAGTTGGAACAGGAACAGCAAATTGGTTTATATCTTGGACTTTGCTCCTAGATGTCAGGGATGTCTTCAGTATTAATATTAGTCTTCTAAAATATTTCTTACTAAGTTTTGTTCGCATTTGTTCATGTTTTATTATTGATCATTCATCATTTCTCAAGTATTTATGCACTTTCTCCTGCTCAAGTTCCGTTCTGTCACATTCTGGTCCCAGACTGATATATTCTTGTTACTGCAGCTTTCCTGCTTTAATGGTTGCTTTTGCACATTTATCAAGGCCAAATAACATTCCTATATAATCTGAGAAAATTTTGACCACTTTCAGTTCTGTTTTCACCTACTCATCTGATGAACTGTGCAGTTTTAAATCACCAACAAAAACAAGGTGAGAAGTCTTTACACTTTGCTTTTGTCTGGGAGCCAAATTGTAACCACACAAACTAATATTTTAAGTAAACAGCTTAATGGGTTGAGGAAAAGACAAAAGAGCAATGCTGGTAAAGGGTCACCCTGGAATATCCCCCTTTGAAGTTTTTATTTGCCCTTTATCATGGCTTAGCTGGAAAGTGGTTTGCCACTGTTCCATGGTCATTGTAATGTAATTGATCAATATAAGGTGTATCTTATACATCTGTAAACACTCCTTTATCCATGAATGTGGGATGCTGTCAGATGCTTTTTTTGTAATTTATCCATTCCATACTTAGATTCTTCCCTGTTTTACATTTTTCCATGATTCTATTGATATGATTGAATTTTCTTCTAAATGACTGTAAACACTGTCAGCATCTATTCCAATATATAGTTTGTACATTGTTGGAAGTCAAGTTATTGGTCTATAGTTTGTAGGATAGCTTGCTGGTTCACTCTTAAGGAGGAGTATTGTATTTCCTGTTGTTAACCAGGTTGGTGTGTGTTTGGGGTGTACGTAAAGTTAGTTCTTACTCAGGGTTAAATCTTTGTGTAACAATGTTAATACTTTTAGCCAGAAGTTAGGTGGTGCATCTAGGCCTGGGTTTTTCTAGTTATGGTCAGTTTAGACATGCCAGGAGTGAAACAGCTGCTAATGCTTGAGATAGATGGAAAGAAATAAAAGTGGTGGTCAACAATCAAGCTATAGGAAAATCCCTGGGATTAGATGGTGTTCCCACTGAAATATGGAAATTAGGAGGAAAGAGATTAATAAAGATAAGAAAGATTAACAATGCTCTGGAAGGGGAGATACCTGCAAGTTGGAAGAAAGCTTTAGTAGTAGTTTTACCAAAGGGGTGGACCCTGTGAACCCTGCATTGTATAGACAAGTTTCCTTACTGAATCATTATTATAAAATGTTTATATGTCTATTCTGACTAAAATAGTAAACTGCGGCCAAAATTGATAGGTCTGGATTATTGTGGGTTTGTAGAGAGAAGACAGGCAATTAATAGCATTAATACAATATGGATTTCAGAAAGATGGAGAGGGGAAAAGACTATTATTGCTGGTAAGTCTGGATGCAGATAAAGCTTTCCATTGAGTTTGTTGGCATTCTATCAGCAGGAGCCATTTATTTGTTTAAATTTGTTAACCAGGGTATGGCACTAATCCCAATGGACCTATTTCAGGCTTGGCCAAGGTGTATAACACCATACAGGTGTACAAAGAAAATTATTTATACAGAGCATAAAATATTGCATACATATGTGTGAGTGTATCTATCTATATATATATATATATATATATATATATATATATATGTGTGTGTGTGTGTGTGTGTGTGTGTATTTATCTGTATCTGTTATGGTTGTTTGATAAAGGAGTTTGCTCAGTACATGAACATGTTGGCATAGAGGAAAACGGGAAGTTGTGGAATGACAGAGAGAAGCATAATGGTGAAACAACTAAGCCGTGAGAACCCCTTTTAATGGGGGTGCTTTGTGGGAGGTTAGGGAACCTATTTTAGCAGGGACTGAGAAGGTTTCAGAACCATGAGGTGGCTTTGATGCTTATACGTTGGGCAAGTAGTGCTTTGTATAACAGTAGGTGGTTTACTGTAATGAAGGCTTTTGTAAGGTCAATGAAATATGTTTTTCTTCCCACAGGTGACCACCTGGTACCAGCTCTTTTCCTCATTCAGTGAGTCTACCAGACCCACCTTAGCCTACCCCTGCGCTAAGTACAACCCATGTCTGGCACATGTGAGGAGAATGAGGATATTGGTGCCGTCTCATACTCCTACCAGTGAGTCTTCCTTATCTCTTATCATTTCATGACAATTTTGGGGCTCCAAAACTGCTGACTTTGGGAGGTGCATGCATGCTTCTACATATGTGCCACCCCCTAAACAAGAGGTAAACGAGTTTTAGCGTGGATATCAACAGGCTCATCGTGCTGCTATTGCGACGAGCTTAGGCTGCCTCCCTTTTCTCTACATGGGAGAGCCAATGTCAGCAGATTACCTCCATCCTTCCCCAGGTGGCCACTCCTTGTGTTCATGCAGGTAGTTGAAAGTTTGTGTGGGGTGCAGTAAGTTCTTTATTCTTGGCACCACACGGCTGCTTCTGTGAGTTGATTCTTATCTTTTCCCATAAGAATGGCATCTGTTAGGATACAGATGGCACTAAAAGTACTTTGATTTGCCCAAAATCCATGTTGATTTATGGATATTAGGCTTTGGTTAGGGATGCATTCAAAAGTTGACTGCATTGTTTTCCAGAGCTTTCCCCAGGGTGGGAGTATGAACACTGGCCTAAAGTTTGAACAGGTGAAGGGATTTTGGTCTTTAGATAATGGTAGAGTTAGAATTTCCTGGTGAAATAGCAAACGTAGTAATGTTAATGTACCACAGAAGTAAAAAATAAAAGTGGAGGGCTTCTTTTGCGCAAAATAAATTTGACTGCCGGAACCAGGCAAGAGTACTGTCTTTCCCCATCACTGTTCACAAGATATTTATAGCCAGTGGCTAGGAAATTAAGAGGTTCTCAAATTCAAGGATATACCTGAAATGAAAATAAGTCTCTCTTTGCTGTTGATATTATACTGTACTTGAGAAAGCCAGAACAAGATGTTCCAGTATTGTTTCAGTTTTTCTCAGGATATAAAATAAATGTGTATATAATAAAAAGTGGTATAGGTAAACTGTGCACCCAGATATGAGTTGCTTCAACAGCATCCATACTTATTGGGACCTGGTAAAGCAAATTACCTCCAAGTGTGGATTAAAAAGGATTCTTTAATGACAGCAACATAAATGTTTGAGGAAACTAGGCTGAAGATCCTTCAAAGTACAGGAGATCAGAATTCCCTGATTATACATTTAGATAGTAAAATACAAGCAGTGAAGATTTTTTTTGTTCCTTGATTTTATATTTGAAACAGGCATACTTTTACTAACTATAGTAGAAACTGTGTCTGGCACTTAACAAGGAAATGAATAAATTTATGGGGGAGGAGTAGAACCAAGGGATATTTAATGGGTCAAGTGGGAGTGGGGTTGCCAGGCTTCAGGGAGTATTTCACAACTATACAGTGGAGATTGGTGTATATAGTAGAAGCAGAAAGGTACGGATCAAAGTAGAAAAGGATGATGAAGACGCAGGAGATTTTTGTGTAACCAAGAGATTCACTTTTTTGGATGCAGGCTTTGGGGGAGAGACAATCAGGCAGAGCTTTAAGCTTACGAAGAAACAGACAGTATATTGAAAACTAAGATACTAAGGAAGTGGAGAAAAAAGACAGCGCTGATAAGGTTTCCAACTAATGAGGTGGAGAGTAGGCATGTGACAGTTGGAAGCATTCAGAAAAAATTAGATAAGGAACCAACATTTTTGGGAGCAGATAATTCAAAGAGGAAAAGTAAGAGAATGGGAAGAAGTTAATCAATTCTTTGAATTAAAAAAAAATAGATTAGAGACAGTCTGCCATGTCAGGGGTTAATAGCCAAATATAGACAATGGTGGGAGGGGAATTCCTAGCCTTGGTGGAGTTCTAAGTAAAGTGAAGAACAGAGAAAGCAACTAAAAGGAAACTAATTAATATGGCATAGAAAATCTTACACAGTACTTATAAAAAATAGTCCGAAGAACATGTCAAGAACTGAAAGTAAAATTAGAAGGACAAATTACATGTAGTCAGTGAGGGAAATAAGTAAGACTGCTGAAAATGCAATGAAACTGAGACAGGATATTTATATGAAAGTGACTAGAAAGGTATTTTTACACTATCAATAAGCTGCAAAGGCTCTTTCCCCAAATGGAAAGTAGGGATGTATAAAAAACTTAGAAGGGGAAACTGGGAGCATGTTTTCCGACAATGACCACAATTGAGAACTTTTAAAGATGTACTGCAAAATGCTGTCATACAAATGTTGGGTGAAAAGCTGGAAGTAACTAAGGAGATTGGTGAGGTGATCACTAGTAAGTTCTTGAAAAAGGCTGCCAGGACGTTTGATTGCTTTAAAATGTGTATAGCTAGAAATCGTATAGTCCCTGTGATTGGTAGCCTAGTATATGCCTATATTCCTATGAGATGTTGATTTTGAGCAGAATTTGGGTTTAGAAATGCTAAGCTGGAAAAGGCCTTAACAGGTTTGGTTATGTCAGTAGCCAAAAAGAAAGAAAGATATTACTAAAAGGTGAAAATCTAGTATTGATCCAAGTTTAGATGATGTATAGGAAGTAAAAC